>NW_025060469.1:0-5393 GCF_019279795.1 Protopterus annectens
TGGGCCAAAATTTTTAAAAATAAAGAAAAAACCCCGGGGATCCCACCAAAAATAAAAAACTAAACTCCAAAAAAATCACCAAACAAATTTTGAGAGTACTAAAGACCAAAGACAAAAAAATTTTTTCTTTTTAAAAAACCCAGAAATCCCAAAAACAGTTCAAAAGAGTGTTACTACCAACATTGCATTGGCTGACTTCAGTAAATTTCTTAAAAGGAGGAACAACACGCCCCCCCAAACATCCCCAAAACCCTGAAATTTTTCCCCAAAGAAAAAACACCATCCTGTTGGGGGCTGGGCTTTATGGGAATTTAAACCCAAAGTGGGCAGCGTTTTCATTTTCTTGGAATGTCCCAAATATAACGGGGCCCCACTTAAAAGGTTCCGGGGAAAATTAGTTTAGTTGAAAAGCCTTTTTGAAACCCTGGATCAAATCCTCATAAAAAATGGGATTTGCAGCTTTGACCATCCCTTTTTTGAAAACAATCATTTCTAAACTTGGGATTTTTAAACAGTCACCAAAGCCATTGATGAGGAAACAGTCCAAAGATAGGGGGGAAATAAAATACCCCTTTTTGGGTTTTAAAATATCAGCTTAAAAACCCACATCAAAGAGGGGTAAATCTTAAAAACCCCACGGGTGATTTGCTGGCCCATGTCAGCCCAAAGCCTGTCACAATTTAAAAGGGCTACCGGATTTTTTGGACAAAGTCGAAACACGGAGGGTTATTGACAAATTTAGTGACTAAAATTAAAACCTTAAAAATATCCTTAAAGGGGGCTCCAAATAACTGGGCCAGGCCTAAATTAAATAAAAAGCTATTTTTAAAAAAAATTTAGTACCAAAATGGAAATTTAAACAGAAGAAGTTATAGGGAAATTAATTAATTTGTTTTTAAAAAAAATAGTTAGGAAGACCTTCTCTTAAAGAAATTCACAAATCAAAATTTTTAACCCCCAATCAGACCAATGAGAGTACAATGCCCCCTTTAAAACACCCACATTTACAGGGAACCCCAAAACCTCACCCAAAAAAATAAAGGGCCAAACACTTCCATGCTACTGAAAGAACCCCCCTCATTCACCTTTAGATTTTCCTAAATACAAGGCCAAAAAAGATTTATGAAAATTCCACCCCAAAAAACTTCCGAAGCCCGGGGGGAAATTTCCCCGGGGTTTTTAATGTAAAATTTATAAAAAATCCCCGCGTAAAAAATTAAGGAGGAAAACCCTTTGGGCCTTTTAAAAATCGCCAAGGAAAAAGATATAAGGTTCCCGTGTTGCAAAAAGGGAAAAAAAAAAGGGTTTTTCCCCAAAAAATTGGTTTAAACCCGGGAAAGCCTAAAACAAAATTTTTAACCAAACAGCTTAAAAACAAAATTTTAAATTGGCTAAAGGTTGAAATGGTTTTAAAAAAGTCCCAAAGCATAAACAAATGGGCTTAAACAAAAAATTTCAGAATTAAAAATTTTACTTTTCAAAAAATGTTTTAAATTGGTGATTCAAAAGTAAACCCCTGAGAAAAAGCCTTTTCCCTATTTAAAACTTCCAATGTTTTTTTAAAAATTAAAAAGAAAACCCAAAAGTTTGAAAAATTGGCAATACTCACGGGAGACTGTGCAGACTAATAATGGTGTCATATTTTATTGGAAATTATTTATAAATACCATACATAGGATTTACTACAGAAGTTAATCTGCAAACTAGCATAATCAAGAATGTATACAATCCTTAAGACTGAACAATTGGAGTGGCCTTAAAAGTAGCTAAAAAAATGTGTCCTATGAGTGCTCCATGAAAGAACTCCACTCACAGTAAACTTGCTCAGAGGTGACATGGTCTACATTACAAATAGTAAACAGATTTAGATTATGCTCACCTAAATTACAGTGCCAAAGTGATTTTTCTTCTTATTATGGGACATGTGTGGCAATGATTCATCACCAGACTCTATGCTTGGAGAAAATTTATGTGAGGCAGACCCATCTGCTTGTTCAAGAGAATCTTGACCAATGATTCAGATATACCCTTATAGTGTCACTTGCTACAGGCACAGCAAAATAATGGGATGTCCACCTTACACCAAATAAATTATTGGTAAAATGCGGCAGATAGCTATAGGGCCTATGAACCTATGAACCTAAGTACGAGTTCTTAAACAATGCAAAATTATAAGTTGTGACATGAATAGCATAACTGACACTGTTAGGCAGTTTAACTAACCACAACAAATACTGAGCAAACTCAGCAAAAGTGAAGAAATATAAAACAACACTATGCTTCGTTCTAGATATTTAATCCACTTTATCGCCTTGGCAAAATAGCCTTCAATAAGTTATAGAAAATACAACTATCTTCCTTTATATACCACCCAACTTCAATTAACAAATAATTAAGCAATAAAACAATTAAATTAAACACTTCCAGTCCGCCAGATTGAGTCCTACTGGAGCAAGAGTGTTACTCTGGTTTAGGTAGGTGGATCAACACTTCACAAACCTAAACTGATTTGTGTTGAGAGATTTTAGGTTGTTAATGTCTTTGTTTATGAAGTCTTATAGTGATATGTTTCACAAATCTTCAGAGAAACCTAATGCTTCATTAACTACTTGCTACCATTTTAGGAAAAGCATATACCTTTATGAAGGACAACCGTATGCTCTTCGCTACCTCATTCCTTAACACAAGAAATCTGTACCAGTCGAAAAATAATGGGGACAAAGGCCGCGCGATAGACAGATTGTTCTTGTTCATTTAGAAAGCAGTTAGAATAACAGGATTTGTAAGTTAACATGCATTTTCTAAGATATGAAGTCTGAAACTCAGATATATGTCATTATTTAGCGACTTTATTCCTCCATTATTTACCATAAAACCACAGATTTTTATGAGGAATATAGACCACATATTTGAGGCAAAAATCTACGATTCGCAAAAATCTGTACTTCAACAAAGCATTAGTTTATGGTGTATACCACCTTTATGTCCCGTTTATTGTATGTTTTTATTGTTTATATTGTTCCCCTAACAGATTTGTTTTGTTTTTCAATTGAATTGTACAGGTTATAAGTCAGCGATGCAGCGCGGAAGTTTGAAATGATTTATTGTGGCCTCATTTTTTTTTATATCACAAAACCTGGCTATTTGAAGTGGGGTTGCTACGCTTTTTATAATCACGGCGATGATGATGACATACAATATACCATTACGATGATGATACGCCACACGTATCTGTGTGTGGACGTACGGATTTGTGTGTATATTAGTGCTTCATGGTTATTTTACAAATCATCAAAACCCCACATCAGCAAAGCATCACATCATTGTGGACAAGAATATGGTGGAAATCCTCATTTCCAATAGCAAGCTTGAACAACTAAGAGTAAGTAACCTGTTGTGTATGATAAATGATCTTTGGTCCTTTTCCTCAACCTGGGGTAGGCCATCCTCGGAGTTGTTATGGTTACTGAATGTGGGTTAGATGGTGTGGGATTTAGGATTTTGTTTTCTATTTGAGGCAATTGCTTACTTACCCTGGGAAGATCTTTTCTGTTGGTCTGCCGAAATGGGATTCTCGTAAAATTCCTCATCCTGCAACAATCTCGCCTTCACTTGATGTGTGGTTTTGATGATTGATGGCATGTGTGTGTGTGAGTGTAGTGTATATATATATATATATATATATATATATATATATATATATATATATGTGTGTATATGTGTATATATGTAAAAGCTCTACAGAATCTTCTGCAAAAGACCAAAAATCCCTGAAGCCCACATTCTCCCAGGAAAACTCCAAAACAATTGAAAACACACATGAAATATACCAACACTACTTGTATATCTGCAGTACAAGTACTGTTATGCCACTGAAACAAATAAAATACAAACTATATTACTTAGTACCATTCATTAATTACAGGTGTGTAATGGATACTATTCCCTGTGCATATAGGACACCAGACAATCCCAACTATCAGTTCTGGTATACAGGGACCCTGTAGGTCCATTAATTACAATTCAGTAATGACAACTATTCTGCATGTATATGGACATACTACACCTTTACCTAACAAGGTTTTACATACAGGGACCTCTTTATCCATTAATTGCATGCATAATGACCCTCTACTCTCTTACATATATAAGGGAACCCAGCCATCAGCTGTACATTCATGGAACCTGTATCCACCCGCTACACTTTTTGTAATGACACTGTTCTTACTGTCTCTAATAATATTGACACATACATATCATCATTACGCTATTATTCATATATATATATATATATATATATATGTTACATATATATATATATGTATGGGCGACATCCTATACCCATCTGTCAGTTCTGCATTACGGTTCCCTGCATCCAGTAAGTTAAAGGTGTAATGGCACTATTCTGCATGTGCATGGACCCCCTACACCTAGCCATCAGTTCTACATACAGTACCCTGTTTCAATTATTTACAGGTGTAATGACTATATTATGCATGTGTAAGGACAGCCTACACCCAGTCATTACAGGTGTGATGAGACTATTCTACATGTATAAGGGCACGGTACACCCAGCCATGTCAACCTCTGTTTCTCAACTCTTCTCTTGGGCAGCTATTTGTGTTTCCTGACTTTCACTGAACTTATTTTTTCACATCTGTTCCAAGTGTGTTGCAAGCCTATAAATAGGGCTCTTATGACTGTATACATAGCTTTATTATGATTTTCTGCATATATCAATCTGCACTGAAAATTCAGTTTCTTGAAGTTTGTTACATTAACCAAAAATTGACTAAATATATAGTTGCATAATTCTAGTTTGTGTAAGAGAAGCAAGTCAAATGGTCTGCATGCTAATTACTCTACAATTACTACAGTCATCCTTGGCTTTCTGTTAAGTGTTTTTCATCTTGTACATACTGGTTAAACAATGGGTGCCAGCAGAGGTGAAATGGTCATATTCAACTTGATGAGGTGCTAAGTGCATTGGTTTCTGATTGGCATGACTTTCATTTCACTGAATGAGACATTGAAATGCTTGTTAAAATGCTTTGCAATTGAATGCATGCATTTATCTGAATGTGTTAACCAGTGTTATCTATTATGCATTTATTACATGTAAAGTATCTTGTCTAGGTCTGGAGAGACAGACTCTAATTGTTTTAGGTATGCTGTTTTATGAAATAATATTGTGTCACTTTATGAATTTGCTTAGTTGTAAGTTACAGTCATAGGAAGGTTGGACAAGGTTATTGTAGTCTTTTATTAAATTAATACTGTTTAAAAATCTTTTGTGGTTGGTGATATTGGGATAAAATGATGTCATGATTCTATAGGTACTTGATTTGAAGTAAGTTTTACAGATAATGGCAATATTGCTGGTAGCTGGTAAA
>NW_025060470.1:0-4778 GCF_019279795.1 Protopterus annectens
GGGGGGAATACTTAAGAGTGGTGTTAGGTCTAGAAAAGAAGAGTACAGAGAGGAGTAAGCACTTTTGAGATGGTAAATATATATTATAAAGATTATAAAAAACACACTAAGCAAATAGCTAGCACATGCAGGACAATATCCTGAGCCACTACTTAGTATATGCAGATACTGAGCCAATTGGAAGAACATTAGAAAACAAAAAACAGACAGTTATGCAGCCACAGATAAAAATATAGCAAGCAGCAATCTGGCGTGGTTCTCTAATGTGATTCTATCCACCAGTACCAGCACAAACTTATAGAAATAATATAGACACTAGTTTGAGCTGTCTACACACAACACTATTACATGAATAACATTAGTGAACAAGGTGCAGCTATGCAAATAAACCATACATACTATTATACTAGTAACAACTTGGTGCATGCCATAGTAACATCAAAAATAAAGCATAAAACATATTAGATGTCTAACACAATTCAACATAAACATATACAGTTGTAAAATGTCTAATACAATTCAACATAAATAGGCATTTACAGTTGTAAAACACTTACTGGAGAGACACTGAGCCTTCATGGGGCCTGTAGCAGAGTGGATTGTATTTTTACAAATGGTGCCTGCCACAGGTAATATTTATTAACTCTGGGGTTGTCTTAAGGTAATAAACGGGGAAAGGGAGGGAGAACAATGTGAGCAAGCAGTTCTTTGTACTGCTGCTAATGAGCCAAAGCAAGAAAAGTATGTTAAGAACAATCACAATTGACCAAGGACTGCTCTGAAACTGAAGTCTTGTTTTTAATTTCTCAGGTGGAAAACCAGGATAACCTTGTATCAGTAGGCTACTGTGGTATAGTTTAAATAAACAAACACACAGTATTGATCAGTTATGGATACTATTTGCTAACAGAAGGGAATAAGAGAAAGTGGAAGATGTGTGTGGTGGTGGGGGGCTGCTTACAGCCAAAGCACAGTGCTCTCCAGGGGAAAATGAAGATTGGCTCAAACAGTCAGACATACTCAAAGTTAACTGTAGCTGTTTGCAGACAGTTCAGACCCGGACTGCACTTTTCTTATAGGAATGTTAAAGGTGGTACCACAGTTGAATACTTAAGAGTGGTGTTAGGTTCAAAGTTAACTGTAGCTGTTTGCAGACAGTTCAGACCCGGACTGCACTTTTCTTATAGGAATGTTAAAGCTGGTACCACAGTTGAATACTTAAGAGTGGTGTTAGGTTCAAAGATAACTGTAGCTGTTTGCAGACAGTTCAGACCTGTACTGCACTTTTCTTATAGGAATGTTAAAGGTGGTACCGCAGTTGAATACTTAAGAGTGGTGTTAGGATCAAAGTTAACTGTAGCTGTTTGCAGACAGTTCAGACCCGGACTGCACTTTTCTTATAGGAATGTTAAAGATGGTACAGCAGTTGAATACTTAAGAGTGGTGTTAGGTTGGAGAGACACTGAGCCTTCATGGGGCCTGTAGCAGAGTGGAATGTAATTTTGTAATTATCATGTAGATATATTGTTTAATGAAGTTTTAATGTTTTATTGGTCTGATGAAGTGACATTGAGTCGCAAAAGTGCTTACCCTATTTTTTGTGTTTATTATATTAAAGCTTCTACCTCCACCAATTCAGGGTGTTGTATGAAATTATTTTATTTATTTCTAGAATTTTAATCTCGTCTTGAATTATCTCTATAATTTTGATCTAATGTATCTTTGTATATATTGTATATAGCTTTATTCAATTTTTTTCTTCTATATTACAAGTTTTATCTAATTTATAATATATTAATATCTCATTCTATTAATCGTTACTTTTAAATTGTTACATTACTTTAAGAAGAAAAAAGATTTTCAGAATAGTGTGTTTATTCCAGTATTAAGGCTATGTATTTTTGACAGACTTCATCTGTGTTCAATTTATTTGTTCAAACAAATGACCAATATATTTTTGTCAGAGTCAAACTACAGCAAGTAAAGATACATATAATTGAAATATGTTAGTACAACCAGCCAGCACATTTGTGAGGGAAATCAAAGTATCCAGATAAAATGCAGATAGATATATTTGAACAACTAAACTTCCCACAGAAGGTGAACAAAGTATAACTGTGACCATTAATCTGTGAGGCAAAGGTTTTGCCACTAACTGACATGCTACCTAAGCTGTGATGACTTCATAATGCTCCACTTGTAGGCTGCCAGTGTGAGTACCCAAAGATAGTTGTGAGTACCTTCTCTGATCTAATTGTTAGCACAAACACCTTGATAGTTTGTACCAGATGAAATTCTGTAGTCTGAAGTTCATCTTCTGTTGAAAAAAAAACTAGTGTGATTCTTTTTTTTTTTCAAAACAGGTTTATTGTTTTAACATATAAGAGAAATATCATAACAATTTTATACAAGTAATTAAAAATAGGTATTATTATAATATTCAACAAAACAACTAAAGTATTTACAAAGACATCCACTACAATCAGATCAATTAATTAAACTAAAATACCATGCTATTGAAATTAAAATTTTTTTAACAAATTTTGTAAATTATCCCATACAATAAAATAAGATGTTTTTCTATTGTTCTAGTCTAATTGTGTTTATTTCCATATGGCACACTATATTCATAACATTTTTAAATTCATTGAACGAAGGAGGTGTATCTGAAATCCAATTTCTAGTTATTATTTTCCTAGCCACTGCTAGAATAGACCATAACAAGGGAAGCTTAACCTTTTAACACTTTGAGGTATAGGTGTGTTGAATAATATAAGAGATTTAGAAATAATGAAATTATCTGTAAAAGAGCCTGCAAAAATTCATTAATTGACTTCCAGTATTCTTTCAATTTTATACAGTCATAAAACATATGAGCCCAGTCAGCATTAATTTCTACATTACATCTCTTACATAGATTATCTTTATTATTTATTTTATTCATCATCAAAGGTGTATAAAAGATCTATGTAAAAAATTTTCCCTGTATAAAGTCTCCAGACAATGGAAGACGTAGTTCTATAAGCAGATTCCCAAAATATATTGTTTGTATCTTGTTGATTTGGTGAGTCTGATAATGAGGTGGAATGATTCCGGTATGAATCTACACTGTAAAGTTTTCTTGTCTGATAATGTAGCAAAGTTTGTATCAAGGCATGTTGTAAATGTAATCAAGTAATCAATCAGTGGAATAGGTTCTTTAACTTGTTTATGAACCCATTAAATCTATTTATTAATGAGAGATGTTGAAATCACAAGGTCCTGAATATAATAATGGTTTCTGTAGAATCAGAGAATTCTTGACACTAAAGAAATCGGTTTTGTTTATTTATCAGATATCTATTGTTATAGTGCCTAGATCATTTATCTATAGCTAAATGAGTTCTACTTCTAAGAAGTAGATGACAAAACTATACCCACAATTTACATTTATAGGAAATATATTAGGTACCAATTCCTTACTTTAGGGTGCCTTGAATATAAAATGATAATAATAATAATGTTTAATGGTGGCTCTAGGCAATTTAGGTATAATAGATGGAACTCAAGAATTCCTTTTGTCCATAACAGTGGGTTGTTTCTGTCCTTGTTTTATGTTTAGGGAGGTTTTCATGGAAATTAATATACTAATTAGCTCTAATAATCTTTCCATTTTAATGACCCTTGATGATCTATTAATAAAGAAGTGTAACACAATAGAAGAGATGGTATATAAATTAAGGTCTGGAAAAGAAATACCCAGGACCAATATTGGTATGGAACAACAATGCAATCCCTAGATTCTATTAAAGAAATTTAACATTAGTGTTGGTTTCTTGATGGTGTTTTGTGGATTATTATTGAGATTGGCAGCTAAGTATAAATCTTCAGGAATATTATCATTTTAATAATTCAGAAGTCCTACTCCTCCATAGTAAAATATATTGGCTAGGTATTAAAAAGATTTTGTATAAAAGAAATAAGGTAATCCTAATTATTATATATAATAAGTTTAATCTTTAGATGGTAATTATGCCCTAGGCTCGGATTGTCTGACCCTGAATTGGGTACCTGTTTATTAAAATCATAATGAGAATATTTGGGTGGCATGTGGGTGGTGTTTGGGCGGATATTTAGACCAAAGTCTTTAGAGGTTCAAAATTAAAATGTTTGTCCAGGCCAGGGATACATGAGGAGATTTGGTCCTGCTGGGTGTGATTTGGAATAAATGCCAAGAGTTCAGTTTTGGTTGTTTGTGCTGTCTGTTTTCAAAATTCTCCCCTATGTCAGTACTGTTTCTGATCAAATTGTCAAAGGCTCCCATTACTAAAGTGAATAATAGTGGGAAGTAGGCATCCTTGTTTCTAGCACTGCTAAATGTTATTTTTTTAGTAGAAACAATGTTCCCTATAGCAAATAGCGTTCCTTTGTATAAATGTTTCAATTAGATTTCATTAAATAAGTTTGTGCCTTCCATTAAAGGAGTAAACAGATAGTCCCAACTTACTGAATCAAATGCTGAACTTATATCCAAAAAAAGAAAAATAATTTTAAAAAATTTTTTTTTTTTTTTTAAATCCTTTTCTTTTTTCCTTAAATTTGGCCCCAAAAAAAAAAAAATCTTTTTTTTTTTTAAAAGTTTTAAAGGGGTTTTTCTTTTCCTTTTTTTTTTTTTTTTATTATTTTTTAAAAAAAGGGGGGATTTCTTTTTTTTTTTAACCAATGAAAAGCCCTTTTTTTTTTTTTCTTTTTTTTAAAAACCTTTTTTTTTTTATTCCTTTTTTTTTTTTTAAATGCCC
>NW_025060471.1:0-3977 GCF_019279795.1 Protopterus annectens
CATACAACCCATTCATATTGTTGTTCACAAGGTGACACAGCTATATGCTATGCGGAGACATTCACAGATACATACACAGATGCATGCATCCATCTGTGGCATGGCCTGGACTATTGGTGTGGTTCGCACATAACGTGTTTGACTGCAGTGGCGCGACCTACTGTGCACATGTCTCCCGGTAAGCCTGTTCTACAGTAGGCATCTGTGATGTGCTGTGCACATATCATATCTGCACATTTGGTTGGTGTCCATCGGTCCACGGGCCAGTGGTGGGACAACAGGGATGTTGCTGAACATATATGCATGCAACCCTGTACAGCTGAAAGCTAGCCTCTCAGATGCTCATGTGTCATGGCGTGAACACCGTACCAAAATGTGGTTGGGGGCTGCCCCCCGCCCCATCTCCTCCTGTGGGTTGCTATCATCCCACACCCTCCTTGTATTGTATGTTCAGGCTATGCACCTATGTGGGGCTTGTGGGCATGAAAACGATACTATTGCCTTTGCACCCATCACAGACAATGTCACACAGGTACACCGCAGCCTACACCAGCTTGTTGTGGGCACATCACATGTGGTACAAAATAACACATCTCCTGTGGGACATGGTCAATTGTAGGGCATGTCCAGTGTCACATGCCACAGCTACCCTACATGACGGCTATGCAGGACATGTGGTGTACAGCTACTGTCACATGTACACGAGCAATGCCCCCTACCTACATCACTGGTACTACCTGTGGGTATGGGGTTCTGCATCCATGCTATGGCCATAGATGACAATTGTACATCAATATGTGCAACATACCTCATTGGGGTTGTCATGTGCACATGTTCCAGGTCAAGCATTGTTTGTGTCTGTTGGGCGGTCATTGTTGTGCATGGTTTACATGGCTGCCATAGCGTCTGTTTTGATTCCAGGTACTTCATTGGGCTACCAGCATTGTACATTTCACAGCACATTCCAGCCATCATGTAGCCATCTTAGATGACAGTGGGAGTGTTCCCCCATGTGCACATATGTCACACAGTCGAGGGGGACTGAAAACATTCTCAGGACTGGGTTCTGACTGCTGTGGTGTGTGTGATGGTGTTGACGACCATGACTGCCCCGATGGTGTCATCTGGATGTGTAACATTCACAACATACACCTACCTTCAATAGCAGCCCTCTCCCGACAATGGACATTCCTGCCTGAACACTTTTGGCGGTATTTCTGTATGACCACTGCATGTACCACTGGTAGCCACCAGCATGGCTGCCTACAACAGCAGTGTGTATCCTGTGCAAACATGGGTTACACCTGTCACAACACACCTGTGTCAGATGGCCCTGTAGTGGGTGACAGTGCAGTTCCACACATCATGTAACAGTATACATCGTGCACCAGTATGTTGCGGACATGTGAACGGCTGTGCTACTCAACATATGCACGCATGTCACATCACCTGGTACACCGTGTCTGCCTTGCCACCTGCTATTGTGACCACCCTGTGATGACATTGTACGGGCCACATGGACTGGGACATGTGATGGCTCAATGGTGAATTAACCCTCCGGGTGTGTGTCTAGACAGGTGTCCAGTAGCCAGTGGTCTGCACGCAGGGATACTGTACATTGGCCTACTCTGTCACTAGGACTGTTGACTATGGTCATACTGTACTTATGCAGGCATGTGGTGTTTGTCCAGTCTGACAGTCGTGTTCAACCACACTACCGTGGCACACATGACCTGCGGACATCTGCCTAAGGTGTGCAGCCCACATGTACATCTTCACATGCTATGCTGCCTGTGCAGCAGTGTCACATGTCTGTCTCCGGCAGGGCTGTCACAGGCAGGCACAGCATGCAGTGATGTGTGACAATGCTTACACCCTCCACTGTGCTCTACCCAAGCACTGCACACACAGTACAGCACCCATGTCATTTATCTGCAGTCCCTGGGACCTGCCTCCATGCCCTCCCGCACACCTGCCAGTCCAGATTGTACACAGATCATACCTCCCAGGCACATACCTGGACTGCAACACACGGGTGGGGGGTTTCCCCACACCACACGTGATTTACACACATACTGTATATTCCCAGACACATTGCATCATAGGTAATCCATGTTCAGATACCCATGTTCGTGACCGCTACACACATTGTGCCGCGACGGTGAATACACTGTACACCACAGGTTACATGCTGGCGGTTGCATACTGTACATTGCACCTGGGACAGTTGCTACTCCCATGTTTTGCAGCAACACGCCCCCTAGTATGGACTCCCATGTCCCCACACATGCTTGGCCATGCAGTAAAGCTGGGTGACACATTACACAACACATACCATACCTACACTACCCTCGGCATGCACCAACCTCCATGTGTCTGTGTGCTTTCCTACAACCCCCCTCTGTTTGCTGAACATCCATGCTTCACAGCCCTGCTAGCCACCCCTAACACACAACCATAGCATGCATGGTACATAAAAACAGCCGGTATGACATCCACTGACAGAGGTAGTTAATGGCATGGCACCCGTCCCATGGACAGTCGTTATGCCAAAAATCACAGTGCACTTCCGCTACATTTACACTGGTAGGGACCATGCTATTCCACACGAGACATGGTGGTACTGGCCTTTTCACAGACGCCACAGTGGTATTCCTGTTCCATGCACATGTGCTGTATGGGCACATGTGCAGGCTGTTGCCCGTAGTTATGTTCACATGTGTGTTGGTTTTTGCGTCATGGTGGGTCCTCATGGTGCATCACACACTCCACAGCTAGTTACCTACACATGACTGCCTTACATTGCAGTGTGGGTCCTCTCGCAGTGTGGTGGTTTGTCTCTGCTTTTTGGCTACATCCACATTCAATGGCATACAACATCATGCAGGCATTGCCAACACAGATGTTGTGGCATCGTGCCTGCCAATGGGGTACCTACCAACAATACCCCTCTCACTCACTACAGGGTTCCAATCCTGGCTGGACATTGTATTAACCCTGTGGACACATACATGGTACTGCCATGCACATGTTATGTCCGGGGTCCCAATGTCACCTCTGATCCCTGGTTGTCCCCCCCCTGGCTGTAAATGTCTCTGCAGCAGCACACTGCATTGCCCCCATTCATGGGGCCCTGACCACCACACTACCACATCTATCACACTACACATGGTGGTACTGCATTGCAAAGGGGCTGCATTTTACACCCATGACCCTTGGGCACTGGGCCACATCCCCAATACATGCTTCCCCACTCATTGAACCCCCACCTTTACTGGCACCCCTTTTGGGCTTTGGCCACAGCACACCACATCCACATGCTGGCCACCTGTCATACCATTGCATGGGTGGGGGGGTTGGGGCCAGACAATTTTTGCCCTTCAGCCCCTTCCACTTTTTGGTATTGCCAAGCCCTCCCCTCCATGCCTATTTTCAAAGTTCGGGATTGGCCCATGGGGACAATTTGCCACAAAAGTCCTTCAGGCCTATCATTGGCCCCCCATGTCATATTTGCTCTACACCTGCTGTCACAGGTACTGTCAATGCCTACATATACCACATCTACATACCTGGCAGCATTGTAGCTCAACCTACTCATACTGCTAACAACCATACAGGTGTCAGTGTGGCAGATGTATCATGAAGATGTCATTGTATCAGTTACATCACACATAGTGCATACACATCACCTTTGCATAGTGACAGTCATGCACTGTGTATCACATGGATACTGTCCCTATACATGCATATCACATTGTACATGGTTGCTGTACACACACATGCCCCACATGGTGCTGTGGTTGCCATATTCCACTGGGGGGGTACACATGTGCAGGGACACATTTCTGGACTGTATGTCTAGCTGATACTTGGGTGGCCCCCCTTTGGGGGTTTTTTCCCTGTGGGGCCCAAAATAACAAAACATTGTAACACGGGCCCCCCCGGGCAAAGGGTTTTTTTAACCCCAATAACACATG
>NW_025060472.1:0-5246 GCF_019279795.1 Protopterus annectens
AAACCCAAAACCCCCAAACAAAAAAGTTGCAAGGCAGGATTCAAACCCCTACCTAGCTATTGTATAACACTACAGCAGTGTACATTTACACAATGTGCTATACACATTACTGGGAGTTCTTTTTTCCACAGGTATATTTGTAGGATGGTGACATCATCAGACTTGACAATGATGAGTATACCACTTTTAAGGTGTTTCAGTAGTCCTCAAAATGGTTACTTCTCTCCAAGGAGACACACACACACTCTCATACAGTCGGCAAGTGCAGGATTCAAACCCCTACCTAGTTACTTTAAGATACTGAAGCACTATGCATTTACATGACACACTATACACATTAGTAGGAGCTTATTCTCCAAAGGTATATTTGTAGGATGGTGACATCATCAGACTTGACAAAGATGAGTATACCAGTTTCAATAGACTTCAAAAAGGTTGCACCTCTCCAAGAAGAGACACACACATTCTCATACAGTTGGTAAGTGCAGAATTCAAACTCCTATCTTACTACTTTATGATACTAAAGCAGCATTCATTTACATGATGCGCTATACACATTACTGGGAATTTTCCTTTCCACAGGTATATTTGTAGGATGGTGACATCATCAGACTTGACAAAATGGGTTACATTAGGTGACATTAGATGGGCTACATAGAAGGAATTGCTAAACACTTTGGTAATGTGATCATCAAAGGAGAGTTTACTATCTACCTAGGTCCCCAGGTCCATAATTACATTCTCCATACATACTGGATTACCACCTATGTGGTAATTTGTGGGCACTTTGTTTTATCCAAAGGGGATGACTATGCATTTTTTGGCATTCTGCTTGAGGGCATTGTTTTGACACCAGGTATCTGTCTCTGTAAGACCCTTCTGGAGGATGTCTGTGTCAGCCGTAGAGTTGATTATGGACCACAGTTAGCAGTCATCTGCAAACTTGGTCAGCCATACTCCTCCCGTGCTTGCCTGTACCTCTGAGCAGTATCTACTGAACAGGTGGGGTCCCAGGACCAAGACCTGTGGGATGCCACTTGTGACTGGTTTAGAGTTGGACATGGCACCCGCAACTCTGACCATGTGTGTTTGATCTGTGAGCCAGTTGGCCACCCATCCTGTGACATGGGGGTTAATGTTCAAGCTGGTAAGCTTGTCCATGATGCCAGAGTGGGAAATGGTGTCAAAGGCCTTAGTGAGGTCCAGGTGGGCTGTGTGGACTACTTTCACCTCCATCTATGTCCTTGGTAACTGTTTCAAAGAAGTCAACTAGGTTTAGGAGGCAGGATCTGCCTTTAACAAAGCCAAATTGGGTAGAGTCCAGTGTCTGGAGGTTCCCAATGTCTCTGTTTATGGGTTCCATGATAATTTGCTCCATAGCTTTGCAGACCAGGCTGAGTAGGCCTATAGGGCAATAGTTTCCAGGTTCTGTTGTGGCACCACCTTTGTGGAGCTGGATGACTGTTGCTGTATGCCATTCTTTGGGTACATAGACTGTGGTAAGGTTGAGTCTGGACAGTGAATGTAGGTGAGGGTGTAGTTCCTTTTGGGGCTGGTGAAAGGGCGCAGCCTGGGACACCACCCAAATCCCATTGATGCTGTGTTCTTAGCTTTGGAGAGGGCTGTTTTACCTGCATGTCCAGGAAGTTTGGGGCACATCATTCTACTGGGATGGACACGGGCCTTTTTGGGGGTGAGGGGGGTGAGGTTTGCACTGAACTTGTCTGCCAGGATGTGGGCAATGTCAGTTGGCTCAGTGTATTTTTTGCCATTTTTGCAGTAGCTGACAGCATATTTGAGGGTTGCCACCTAAAAGTTTGGTATAGCTAACGAAGGCTTTGTGGTTGTTTCTTGGCAATTTGTCTTTAGAAACTGGCCTTGGATTATTTTATGAGCGATCATTGTTTCTTCCTAATAATGATCAGTAATGCCTTTCCTTTTGTGAAGTTTGCTCTGTTATGTGTTAGTTTCCTCCTTCTGTTGTATAGCTTATTTATGGGCAATGACCACCAGATTGGTTTCTTCTTTTTGGAGGAGTGCGTCTTGGTTTTATTTGGGATGTCTCGATCCATGCATCCCTGTAGATGCTCATATAATGCACTTGTAAATGATTCTGCAGATTGTATAGCATTATCCTATAGCAAGGGGGCTTTGGAACTTTCCACTTTGGTCTTGAGAAGTGTGCAGTTTGCTTTTGAAAATTTCTTCACAGTGGTTTCCTTGACTGGGGGGTGGGATGTGGATGTCCAGTGTGATTACTTTATGGTCTGATATTACCAGCGAGGGGTTTATCTCTGGTGTGGAACACTGGTACCCCATGTTGGTGATGATCAGGTCCAGTATGTTGTCACCTCTAGTGGGTGTGGTGACCAGCTGTTCCAGGGCATTTGAGTTTTTAAACTCTAGGAAGCATTGGGCAAAGGACGTTGTAAAGAGTAATTCTCCCAGTCAGTCTTTGGGTAGTTGTAATCTCCTCATATAATGGTGTTTGGTAGGACCTTTATATTTTCCAGTGTGCTCAGGAATACTGAGTGAGGTTCCTGAGACAAGGTAGGTGATCTGTAGCAAGCTACAATTTGATAAGCAGCTTTGCCCAATGTTAGTTGCACTTGCATGGGCTCCAAGGCCTCATGCTGTGCCACTAACCTGAAGGTGTGGGTATCCATAAGGTAAATGGATACACCCCCTTTCCCTTTTGTATTTCACTCTGGGTTTTGGGGCCGAAAATCAGAGGGATTGTGAGTGTTTTACGTGGAGCATGTCCAACAGCTCTGTGTTTTTTACATAGCGTTGTATGTTAGGCAGAGATCACCTCTGAGTAGGCAATATGCGAGAGGGTACAGCTGGAGCATTTTGAGATGGTCTGTGTATGGCATGTATTTCAGGCTGCTAATCCTCTTTGTGAGGTATTTCTGCAGGCTTTCCAGTTGTTGTAGATGTCTTGTGAGGTACATAGCAAAATGGGGGTTGTACTCTATTATGGACCTAGTGAGTGATGAGTAGAGGGGGAAAAATGTCCTCTTTTATTCTGCATGAGACACCCTTTTTTGATGAGGTGTGCCACATAGAAGGATTTCCTGACTACTGTGGGGGTGTGATTATCACAGGTGTGTCCACTGTCCACCTGTCCCCAAAGGGCTCTTATCACACTTTCAGTGTTAAGTATACTACCATCTATGTTGTAGTTCATGGCTACAGAGTTTTTACCAAAGGGGATGACAATGCACTTTTTGGCAATGAGCTTGAGGCCATGGCTTTGACACCAGGCATCTGTCTCAGTGAGACCCTTTTGTAGGATGTCCACATCTTTAGTAGTTTCAATTATGGCTCCTAGTTTGCAGTCATCTGGAAACTTCATTAGCCAGAGACCTTCCATGTTAATGTTTACTTCAGAGAATTAGATACCAAACAGGAAAGGACCCAGGACTGAACCCTGTGGTACTGCACTCATCACTGGTCCAAAGTCGTACTTGGACTCTGCTACTTTCATAGTGTGTGTTCTGTCAGTGAGCCACTTGGCAACCCATCTTGTGACATAGCGATTTATACCTAGTTTAGTGGGTTTATCTATAATTCCAGAGTGGAGGATGGTGTTGAAAGCCATGGCAAGATCTACATAGGCTGTGTGAACCACTTTACCCTTGTCTACGGTTCTGGTGACTGCTTCAATCATGTCTACCAGGTTTAGGAGACATGATCTGCCTTTTACAAACCTAACATGGTTGTGGTCCAGAGTTTGGAGATTACCAATGTCTTTTTTTATAAGTTATATGATGATACATTCCATGGCCTTGCAGAGCAGGCTCATCAGGCTAATGAGGCCCTAGTTCCTGGGGCTGTGGTGGCTCCCCCCCTTGTGTAGTGGGATAACCATCACTGTGCGCAATTCAGCAGGCACAAAGCCTGAGGTGAGGCTATGACTGAACATGGTACGTAGGTGTGGTGCCTGTTCGTTCTGTAGTTTGTGTAGAACACAGCCTGGGATGTTATCTGGTCCCATGGATGCTGTGTTCCTGGCTTTGGAGAGTGTTTTTTACCTGTGCAGCCATGATAACAGCAACATTGCAGTCTTCCGTTATAGAGATGTGCTGTTTTAGGGGTGAGAGGGGGGTAAAGTTAGCACTGATCTTATCTGCCAGGATATTGGCAATATCAGTTGGGTCTGTATATTCAGTGCCATTGTGCTGTAACTCAGAGAAGATCTGAGTGTTGCCATTGAGATTCTTGACATAGCTATAGAATGCTTTGTGGTTGTCTTTAGAATCAGTGTCAATTTTGTTTTCATAACTAGCTTTGGGGGATTTTATCAGGGATCACAGTTTCTTATTGATGTTGACCATGGAGCTCCTCCACTCATGGGATTTTACCCTCTTTTGCAACAGTTTCTTCCTTCTGTTGTGCAGTTTGTTTATGGCAGGGGAACACCAGATTGGCTTCCTTTTCTTGGAGGATAACATCTTGGTTCTGTTTGGGAAAGCACGATGCATGCAGTCATGTAAGTGCTTATAAAGTGCAACTGTGAAGGATTCAGTAGTCATAACTGTATTGTCCATCTGCATGGGTGTCCTGCAGTTCAGCACTTCTGTCTTAAGAAGCATGAAGTTGGCTTTGGAGACATTTTTTAACATGGTTTCCTTAATGGGGGTGTGGGTCCAGAATGTGGATATGTAGGGTAATTAGCTTATGGTCAGATGGGACCAATGAGGCGCTGACTTCAGGTGTGGAACACCGGTCACGCAGGACAAACCAAACCCCGTAACCAACACAAATAACCACAAAGTGAGCTAAATGCTACTCATTGCCAGAAGTCTCAGCCTCCAGATGCACACTCGAGGCACTTCTCATTATGGAGAATATTGATATCTGTGCAGTAACAGAAACCTAGTTCAAGGCTCCAGACAGCACACCAGCACTACCAGGATACTACTCATGCTATACCTTCCAGCATCAGAACCTGAATCATAGCACATAGGGTGAGTATGTATCCATATTCATCAAGGATACCTACACCTCTTTCTACATCCTCGCAACAGGATATGTACCCACAGAATGCTGCACAGCAATATTCTTCACACTCCACAGGGGGGCCACAAAACCCTTGGCATTCATGCTCTATGAGCCTGACAAGTGTGTTCTGCAAGGCAATGGAGCCAATCATAATGGAAGTCAACAATACAGAGATTGGGAACATTCACACAGTTGAGCACACTCAGTTTGGCTTCATCAAATGCAGCACCCCCTGAACT
>NW_025060473.1:0-5268 GCF_019279795.1 Protopterus annectens
TACCCCCCCACCCTCCAGGTTGGTGGCAAAGCACCAAGCATCAGAGAATATCCATGTGCAACTAACAATGGGTGAAACTGCCTTCCAGGTTATAGCCTGCTACAGACCACCCTCCCAAACCCAAGAACTGCACTCGACCTTCCTGAGAACAGTGGAAAATATGAAGGTCTTTCCAAACACCATTATATTGGGTGACGTCAACTACCCAAACATAGACTGAGAGCATGACTCTAGCTCCAACACCCTAGGCCAAAGATTCCTAGAATATATGAGTTCAAATGCTATGGAACAACTTGTTACCACTCCCACAAGAAGGGGAAACATACTGGACCTAATCATCACCAACATGGGGACTCTATGCTCCAGACCAGAAGTGTATCCCTCACTGGTAAGATCAGACCATAAACTAATCTCACTGGATATTCACATCCCGACCCCACCCCCTGCCCAGAACACCACAGTGAACAACTTCTCTAAAGCAAATTCACACTCCTCAAAACTGAGGTGGAAACCTTCAAAGCCCCTGGGCCTGTGGAAACTACAGACCAGACCGCAGATTCCTCTATATACCCATTCTATGGACACCTTCAGGAATGCATGGATCATGTGATCCCGAATAAAACCAAGACCCAATCCTCCAAAGGCAGACGTCCTGTCTGGTGGACCCCAGCCATAAACAAACTACACAATAGAAGGAGGAAGCTACTAAATGATACAGCAAAATCCCAAAAAGGGAAGGCATCACTGATCAGTATTAGCAAATAACTACAGGCACTCATAAGATTGTCTAAGGCCAGCTTCGAGAGAAATTGCACAGGACACTAAGGATAATCACAAGGCTTTCTTTAGTTATGTTAGGAAACTGGGTGATAATTCCCAGATATGCTCAGAGGTAGTCCAAAATGTCAATAGAAACACCAAACCCACAGACATTGCCAACATTCTAGCTGACAGGTTCAGCAAACTCCCCCTCCACCAGAAGGGCAAATATCTATCCCAGCAGAGTGCTGCCCCCCTGACATCTCAGATGCTCAGGTAAGAGCCGCCCTCTCCAAAGCAATAAACACTGCATCAATGGGACCAGACAGTGTCCCGGGCTGTGTCTACATGAACTCCAAGAAGAGCTACAACCAAACATAAAACCACTGTTCAATCCCAGCCTTACTACAGGATATGTGGCCAAAGAGTGGCGTACAGCAACAGTGGTCCCTCTACAGAAAGGTGGTGCCTCAACGGATCCTGGACACTATCGCCCATAAGCCACACTAGCTCGGTCTGCAGAGCTATGGAAAGGATCATCATGGACCTCATAAATAAAGATATTGGGGACCTACAGACACTGGATCATACCCAGTTTGGCTTTGTTAAGGGCAGATCATGCCTCTCAAACCTGGTTGATTTCTTTGAAACAGTCACCAAGGCCATTGACAGGAAGGTGGTCCCCACAGCCTACCTGGACCTCGCAAAACCCTTCGATACAATACCCCACTCTGGCATTCTAGAGAAGCTCGCCAGCTTAAATATAAGCCCCTATGTCACTAGATGGATTGCACACTGGCTCAAGGACAGAACCCACATGGTTAGAATTGCTGGAGCCATGCCAGACTCCAAACCAGTTACAAGTGGTGTCCCACAAGGCTCAGTCCTGGGACCTCTTGTTTGGTATATATTTATCGGAGGTACAGGCTATCATGGAATGACTGTGTCTAACCGTATTCGCAGATGACTGCAAACTGGCCCATAATCGACTCTCCAGCCGACACAAGCATCCTCCAAAAGGGCCTCATAGAAACAGACAACTTGTGCCAGAGCCATGGCCTCAAGCTGAATGCAAAAATGTGTATAGTCATCCCCTTTGGCAAAAACAAAGTGCCCACAAAGTACCACATAGGTGGTAATCCATTAAGTGCAGAAGAAGTAATTTGGGACCTGGGGACCCAAGTTGATAGCAATCTCTCATTTGACAACCACGTGGCCAAAGTGGTTAGAAAGACATTTTATATAGCCCACCCTATCATGAAGGGATTCACATCAAGATCAGGGGAGGACATCGTGCCTCTTTACTCATCCATCATCAGGCCCATAATTGAGTACAATGCCCCTGTTGGGATGTACCTTACCAGACACCTGCAGCAACTGGAAAGACCCCAAAAGTACCTCACCAAGATGATCAAAAGGCTCAAACAGATGCCATATGCTGACCGGTTAAAGAAACCCCAGCTCTACTCAGTGGCATACCGCCTGTTCAGAGGCGATCTGTGCCTGATGTATAAAGCCATGTCAAACCCGGAATTAATGGGCATGCTGCACCTGAGAATATCTAAATCCCATCGAGCTAAAGCTTGGGGACTTGAACCTCAGCACTGAAATAAATAGGACATGCTGGAGGGACAGATTCATAACCCAGAGGCTCAATTCACTCTGGAATAAAATCCCAGTCCAGGTTAGGCAGAGTCCCTCATTGACTCTCTTCAAGAGGAATCTTGATGAGTGGATGGGACATTGTAGGTTTACCCCGGGTATCACTTCTGTGTCACTGTTAGACAGAAGCACAGTATACTAACCTCGAAAAATTGCATGGCAAGATATATTTACAATGGATGGCTACAGCCAAACACATTCTGTCTAGGTTTATAAATGCCCTAGAGCAGATAGTCTAGTATGAACCTATGAACCTATGAACCTATGTACCTTGTTCCCCATTGGCCCTATGTGCTGTTAATCACCATGGCAATCACAATACTATGGTAACATGTGCAAAGGTCAGTTGTCAGTCACCTCTATGGTACAGTTGTGGAATATGTGGGTCATGTGGCAATGTCACAGCTGCCACATGTACACAGTCAACCCTCTCCCCTTCACATGGATGTACAACACATGTATGAGATGGAACCACATAGCCAAACTGGGGACTAAGCATTCTGAACCCAGTACTGGCATAACCTGTCAGGTGGCATGAAATACTACAGTGACTACAATACCAGTCTGATGTAGACCTACACTGACAGCAATACAAGCACGTGAACACACTGGGCCATTCGTGGAGCCTAAGAATAGCTTCCTGCCTGAGCAGCAGACACTTCTGCAGCTGGCACACAGGCATACGTTATGCCAGAACACATCATGCATAACACATAGCACACAAATCCTGTGTGCCAAACAGTTACAGCCTGTACGGCTAGACAACACACCTGCCACAGTTGTGTTAGATACCTTTATTGTCCGGTACAGTGAGGTCATGCTCACCAGGCTGGACAAGGTGAAGGTCACAGTGGGGCACTATGGTCCACCACATAACACAAGCATACAGGTCAGAGGCATGGATACATATGACTCGGTCATTGTCCATGCCACATACCTTCTCCTGCTGTACTTATAGGGTGCTGACATCATCAGTGTTTAGAAAGGGGAATGTGCATCCTGTAGTGTTGTTCTCCTAGTTGCCAAAAGGGGACATTTCCCTCACACAGAATTGCACACACCCACACCTATTCAAACACACACCTGTCATTTGCAGGATTCAAACCCCAACCTACCTATGTTATGACACTAGAGGTAAACACATTAGCGGAGCACGCTATTCGCATTACTGGGAGGTTTCTCTTCTCCTGCTGTACTTAAAGGGTGCTGACATCATCAGTGTTTAGAAAGGGGAATGTGCATCCTATTTTGTGTTTTCCCAGTTGCCAAAAGGGACATTTCCTCAGACAGACTTGCACACACAACCCCACCCACACACACACACACACTGAGCATTTGCAGGATTCAAACCCCTACCTAATTATATTATGACACTTGAGGGAGACGCATTAGCAGAGCGCACTATCCGTATTAGTGGACATCTGTTCTGCACCTGCAGTATTTATAGGGTGCTGACATAATTATTTCTACAGAGGTATGTACATCTAGTATTACATGTCAGGTGGGGGATAGCATATATATGCATTTGCAGCCACCTACGTCAGGGTCAGATATGCACATCACACTGGCAGGTTATGTTTTATACCATGCTTCGTGACCACAGGACCTGTAACACACAACACAACCAGTCCTGACCACCCCTCCCACATCCAGGACACACACTTTGTTTCCCTGGGCACAGTGGCAAGATATGCAGGTGTTCACATACACCATTCCAGTTGTTAACGTCAGGTACAGGTATATTGTGTGTGGGAACTACTCAGGCCTCTACAACATTACCCTACAGCCACTGCAATTTGTGAGTCCATGTGCTATGGCAGAACCACTCACCACAGCCACAAGGGGGAATACATATTGCACCTGACCATCTACAACATGGGTACTCACTGTTCCACACCAGAGGTAGACCACCATTGTTGATATCTGACCATACCCACCTTTCCCTGGCCATCCATATCCCATCCCCACCCCCAGGCAAGGTTGTCACTGCAAACAAACTGTATTTATCAAAAGCAGACTTTACACTTGTGAAGACTGGGATGGAAGACTTCAAAGGACCCATGCTGGGGGAGTATACAGGCCACTCTGCATAATCCTTGACAATTGCATTCTATGAGCATGTGGAAGGTTTGCATTGATCATGCTATCCCAAATATACCCATGACTGCTCCACAACAGGACACCTGTCAGATGTACACTAGCCATATATGAGCTGTCCAACAGAGTGAGCTAATACATTGCAGAGCAGTAGCCCACAGAGGGAGGACATCTCTGAACAGTACTGGCACAACACTTCAATCCCTCATAATCATCAGGACACAGTGTTGACAGTGAAACTGTCCAGACAATGCAGATAAGGCTCCCTCAGTCTGTTATTGCGCCCACTTACGTTAGAGGTCCTCAGCAACCCTCTTCCAGCACACACCAACAACATGGCTGTGGCTTAGCAAATTCAAAGCCTGGGATCTCCACTGTGTCCTTGCTTGACAGAGGCACAGCACACTAGCCTCACACGGTGCCTTATGTGACCTACTTTACAGTGCCACAGTAGCCTACTGTACTGGGGAGGCAGGCAAGCAGACTCTGGCTAAGCTGTCGTTCCCTAGGGCAAACAGCCTAGTGTTGACCTCTACACCCATGTGTTTAATTGTCAAATGCACATTATTTGTTGCTGATAGACTGTTTGCAGGTCTTTATTGCCATAGCATTCCCTGTTTGTATGAACAACTTGTGTATCTGTGGAAGATGTTTGCATATGGGAGGGATCCACTATATCATATGTCTCTGTAGTCATTTAACTGTGTGCACTGGGCAGATTGCTGTAGGTTGGTTCCTGGAATAAAAAAA
>NW_025060474.1:0-4819 GCF_019279795.1 Protopterus annectens
TGTTTGTAGTAACCTTTTTTGTTAGGGTTTTTTCTTGCATATAACTACAGAAGTGAAATTAAAAAAACGTGATGAAGGACGGGCCCAAGACGGGCCCCCCCAAATTTTAAACACATACCTGGCTATGAAACGAGTTTATGTAGAGACTATGAACGTTTCAAATTGCTGGGTTTGTCCAATACCACAGCATATGGAGGACTTTTGATGTCTGCTGTCCCCGGGGGAAAATGAACTTGGGAAAACCTTTTTTTGACACGGGTTGTGAGATCACAAGACAAAGTGGCTTTAAATTTTTTACTCAGAAAGGAATTGTTTTTTTTGTTAAAATGATACACTCCAGGTTGGTTGGAGTAACTGTAACATAACTGTGTCTTACAAATGTTATATAAAACCTATAGACAAGGTACTAGTTGAGCAAATTATGATTCATATTTAAGCTTGATGAAAACAACATTGAAAAATGTGAAAAAACTCCTGAAATATATAGACAATTTCTGTTATAGATAAGAAAATGTTTCATTCAGGGTTAACCATCAGTACAAAGTAGAAAATTGTTATTTTGTTTGGGGGAAAAAAGGGCCCTATAAATGGTTACCTGAGAATTGGTGAGTTGTTTTTGGGTTATCTGGTTCCAGCCATAAGAAAACTGCAGAATTGCCCTGGGTAAAATTGTGAGATGTGGCTCAGAAGAAAATACAGTCAGAAAACCTCTAATCCAGTGGGTAAGATGAAGCAAGCTGGAAGGATCATTCGCTGTGAAGGACAAAAAAAAAATTGACCCATATGGACTTGAGTGACAGTGTTATATCCTGGGCTGGAATATTCCCACCTTTGGAGCAGTCAAATCGATTTGGGAATGAAAAAATTGTCAAATTTCTCAAGTAATGAGCAATGCGATTTTTCCCCTCTTGAACTTGTGACTGATAAAATGAATGCAATGAGAACAGTTGTATTACAGAACCGAATCCCCGACTTCACCCTAGCGGAGAGGTGGGGCTTATCAAAGAAGAATGCTGTGCGTACATTCCAGACAACCACATGAAATCAATGACCACCTAGGGTAATTCAGCAAGTTCAGCAATGGCAGAACCAGGCCCAAACCCCCCCTTTTTCCAGAATCTGTTTGGGGGTGGGGTTCCTATGAACATTCTGATTGCAATTTGGGGTTACTGCTCATAATTGGAGCATGTGTCTGCTGGGGATACCCTGGGGAAAAAATTAGTTAAGACTTAGTTGATGTATCAGTACTGAAACTATGTACCAAGTTTGGAATTGAATTTTTGATAGGAAAGTCTATCTGAAATATAAAACAAAATTACTTAGCTGAAAGTCCTGAAAGGAAAAGGCAAAGAAATGAATAACACTGTTTATGTTTCAATAGAATTAAATGCATTAAAGGGGGGAGAATGTTAGAAAAATCAATGCTGTTTAGAAAATATATTTACATACTGCTTAGAAAATATATTTACATACTTTACCTAAAAAAATATATTTAAAATTTGGGGCTGCTTAGGAAGATGTGCATTTAATCATTCAAACATATATGTTGGGGATCAAATATATAGAAAATGTGTGCTTTAGGAATAAATGTACTTAAATCCAAAAATTTGGGAAACATTTAATTCTGTCTTTAGAATAATAGAAGAAATAAACCCATTTTTTGCTTGAAGCGCTGCAGTGTAATCAGAAATTTGACCTTGCAGATGCAGTCTGGCTCATGTTTTTAAAGTAAAGATTATTTTGCAAAGTTAGAAAATAATAAATCTGTTCATTTTGTTTTTTCCCCCCCACCGGGAAATACCCTTTTTATCTCTGATAGTCAGCTGGAAAAAGAAAAGGAGACTTTAAGGAAGACATACATCTATTGTATTGGAACTAATCAGAGAACGCGTTGGCTACATCCTCAGGAGGTCATCGATGACCAGCTGTCTGCAGGCACTGCAACATTCTCATGGGAAGGACTTTTGGCAAACGGTTTTATGAATTGCATGATGTAGGCCACAATGCTAGCCACACCAGTGAGGGTGGGCAAAACCTGATAATGAAATGTATATAACCAATGTGTCTTGATTATTAAAGCAGTCAAAATTCTATACAAACTTTGTGTATGGTTTTGCCTCTAATGTACACATTAACTAAGATGCTCAGCTTTCCTGCATTATTGTTTGTTATTAATTGACATTGTGTTTGAATAACTCAATGATTTTTACAGTCTGACTCTAACAAATTTATTTAACACAATGTTTATTATGTGTCAGGACAGATAGGGGTGTGTGAATGCATAACCTATGGGGGCAAATGTATACCAGTCGTTACGTGTTATACCCATCTACATGGCTGTTAACATCAACATTGTCAGGCTTGGTCCACATGTTTTGCACTAAGGGGTTCTGTGTATACCTCTGGACTGTCCAGAGTGGGTCAGAATGTCCACATATATTGGCCAATATCTCTGCTGCCTTGTCCACAGAACGTACATGCTAACAGTGGTACTGTACTATGATGTTCTTGATTTGTCAATTATTGACCGTACATGTGAAACGGATGTGACCCCCACACACACCATGTTTGTGAAGACAGTCCCTATGACGACAATAGTATACTACTATACCTGCTATACATACCTAACATCCCTTACTTTTCTAGAAGTTGGGACTATGAGAATTTGTGGTGAACTACACTCCATGTTTGGGACATAAGGTGATATTTTTATATAAATTTCCAGATATCTATATAGATATATAAAATATACAAACAACAAAATAGATGGGTATGTATATGTACATGATATACATATATACACCCAGCTATATACATATACAGAAACCCTATTTGTTCTTTCAGATAGTGATACATATGCACATATATGTATGGATATCTACATATATATTGACAGTAGTAGGTATATCTGAATAGATATGTATGTACATATAGTTATAGATATCTATAAATATACCAACATAACTAGGCATATCTGTAAAATAGGATGTATATATATATATATATATATATATATATATATATATATATATATATATATATAACAAAATTTTATATACATATACAAAATATATATAACATATTTTTATAAAATATATATATATATATATATATATATATATATATAATATATATATATATATATATATATATATATAATATGTACATATGAATAGATGTTCACATGGCCATATATATTGCACTAATACAGATGTGTATACAGACATATGTATATATACATGTGTATGTACATGTAACATATAAAACCTATTAAATGTTAACCCTATTTTCATGAGTAACTCCCTTGTGTACACCCCCCCAAAGCATCTCCCCCAAATCTGCTATTGGGACATTATGATAAAACAACATATGTGATGTAACAGTCATATTAATAACAATGACTACACAATTTAGGAACTACAGCCAGATGTTCAATACTACTCAATATGTAACAAAGGATTAGGGCGAAACACAGCTCTAAAAGGTAATAAAATAAAATATCACTTATAAATCTCATCATCCTCCAGTTGCCCAAAAAGAGATTTGGTTTAAAAATGTTTTTTTCAGCATGTACCAGGTTAGCGCTTTCACCTTGGGTTTCATCAGACTACTACAAAGTACTCAATTCTACATCCCAATATCATTTTTAAGGTTAGAGGTGATTGTGTCCAGAGTTGTCTATTTAGCTGTCTTTGTTTTTTTTTACTTTGGGTAAAATAGATGTTTGAGAGTTTTGTGGAACATCAACAATATTGGTTAAAATTGAAAATGCATTAGCCAAGCATGTTATGGACACCGATTGTTTCATTTTTAGGATTGTAGAAAAAATTTACTAGTAGAGGTGGTGATATCGGGGCCATTACTGGAGAGAATGTTTGGGATTTTTGAGGTCAGACAGGTCCCGGGGTTAAAATCGGTCTCCCCAGCCCTTTTTTAAGGATGGGAGTTTGGGCAAAATATTTATACTTAATGTTTTTTTGATATTAGTTAAATTATATAAATATGTAGTTTGATTTTAGTATGTTTTTTAAACCCATTGTGCCATCAAATATTTATGCAAATATGTATTTGTAGATTTTATTGATTGAGGGGGCTAAAATGAAATTGCTGTTAAAATTAAATTTATTGTTTTTTCCCCCCTTTTTGTATTTGATATTGATTTTTTTGTTAGTCTGATGAAACCCAGGGGGCTTAATTTTCCCGCTGTAATAAAAGCGGGTTTTTTAACCCTTTTTACTAGCTTGTGACTGGGGGTTATTTTTGTGATAATTTTTTTACCTTTTTAATTTTTTTGTAATCCAATATTTATTTTTTTGCTTGGCTGGGGTTTTTGTTCCATACTTCTTCTATCAAATTAAAATTTTTTGTATATGGTAAAACAACAGCTATTAGTTATGGGTAGTGTTTTTGTGACTTCAGTGTAAAGGGTCCTGGGTTCAAGACCTGCAAGGGCTGTTCATTTTGTTGCTGGGGAGAACAAGGGCTGTCGGGTACAGAGTTTTTAAATCACTTTTTAGCAGCTTTAAGCTTTGTATGGGTTTTGGGGGCTAAAGGTGCTGCTATGGGTAAACTCAGGGCTTAAACCATGGGCTCCCTTTCCAGTGTGCAAAAAGCTGTTATAAATGGAACTTAGCTTTAGCCCTGGTAACCAGGACACACAACCCAGTTTCCTTTAAAAAGTGTATGTAATGCCATGACAATACATGCACCTTTGCTGTTTTCAGTAGCAAGGGGGTGAGTGTCTTGTTGCCCGACATATATGAGGCCTGTACAGCACTGTTTATTTAATGTGTTGCATACAGGGGTGGGGGAAGGGTTA
>NW_025060475.1:0-5556 GCF_019279795.1 Protopterus annectens
TCTACGACATTTTGTTTAAATTATTACTTCTTTTATCCAAAATTTGTTTTTGCAAATATTATAATATTATTGGCATATGTTAACAGAACCAGAATTATTAACCCTTCAGGTGTTGTATACCCTACTTCCTTCATTTTGTAATTTATTTCACAAACTATCACATTCATAACTAATGCAAAGAGTATACAACTCATTGGAAATCCCTTTCTTATACCACTCTTTATATATACATCTTGGCTTAACCAGCCATTTACAAGTATTTTTACTTTATTATTATATACTTTCTCACTTATATTCTATGCTTTCATTATTACCCATAAGATTTCATGTCCAGTTGTATCAAATGCCTTATTAAGATCTCCTGTCATTATGTTTGCTTCTTCTTTTCTGCTCATAATATCATCCACAATTTCTTTAACTATAATTAATAATGCTTGACAAGCCTTTCCCTTCGTACTATATGTGTTATCTGTCGTAATATTTTCTATTTTAGTTTTAAATCTCGTGTGTATCATTTTAATGCAGATCTTATCATCATTATTATTCAGTACTATCAGCCTTCAGTTTTTTTAATTGTCTTCTATCTTCTTTCTTCCATCTGAATTTAAGTATTCCACTACATAATTATTGATATTTAAAACCTTCATTAACCATTTATTCAAAATCCTTAAGATCATAGAATCATAGGATCATAGGAAATTACTAGGCTATTGGCCTGAGGCCCTTACAGGCCTAGCCAAGAATTTTTCCCATGTTCTAACAAGTCAGCTCCTGAGGCCCCTCTCCAGCAGGGATGCAGGTAAAATCTCAGAGTGGTATTTTCTGTTCCCCATCCAGTTATCCACGTTGCGCTTAAAAGGGGTTAATGAGGTAATCTGCTTGATGTGGAGAGGGAGTCTATTCCACAGAAGGGGAAGTCTCTGGGACACAAATCTGTCCCACCAACAAGTTCTACTGATGTCACAGACCAGGTTGAGGTCAGAAGTGCAGGTTACTGGGTAATTTATTTAGCCACATGCCATTGTTCGGCACTCTGTGTAGGGCAAACTTCACAACCCGTGAAGTTTCGGATGGGGGAACATTTCTGTGATATTAGCCTCAAGGAAACCACAAATTCCTTATATAAACATACATTAACACGTCCAGCTGCCTCCTTTAATTTTATCATTATTGACAGAATTATAGCACACAGATCCAATAAGGATGGCTGGCATTACATTTTGAACCAGAAAGAGAAAAAGTGGATCATTAAATTAGGGGGATTGTTTCACCCAGGATTAAACAAGCATCTTTAATTGGATCATGTGATTTGGATTAAGATATATATTGGAATTGCTTGATGTTAACACTTTTACACTGAGGAAGGCATATAAGTTTTTCTGCCGAAACCGGTCTGTGTTACATGGTTATGTAGTGTTTAATGCTGCTCATATCTCCCCCACCCACCATATCTGCAACAATAATCTAAATACACAGCTCAATTGGTATGTGTACAATTACATATACTGTTGGGACATATGTCCTATTGTTTGATAAATATTGAAATATGTTTCTATGCATGTGCCATGTTAAAATACTCCCATATTGGTGGCATGCTGCTATCACTGTAACCTGCATGCTGTTGGAATGGCCACTGTGGTTCTGTATATGCATGTGTTCTGTTTGCTATGCAACTGGTCCATATCTGGTGTTTTGAGTTAATGGGAATATCTATGCATGCTGTTATATCTAATCCTGGAAAGTGTTGACTATTACTAACCCACATATGTTTTAAAATTGCAACACAATAGCACGTTTGGGAAGGCCAGTCCAGGGGAACCACCTCTCCCACCTCATCTGGTAGGGGCACCGGGCACCAGCACATCTGGGGTCCACGCCAGGACGTCCTCATCCACTGGTCCTGCAAAACCTTCATCCAACTCTCATCTTAAAAAAAAGAAAAAAAGGTAATCTGTTCTCAAAAAAAATTTTCGCCCCATACATAGCTGTCCATTTTGCATATGTGTCCACTGGACACATGTAATCTGGTGTAATTGGCTTCACAACATATTATTGTTGTCCTTACCCCTCTGTCTTGGATTTTAGTGTCCAAATCTACCTCCAAATTCAGTGTATATGCACAGCTGTTGCTGTAGATGAAATGGGCAGCAATGGACCTTCACTACACCCATCCTGCACATCCCTAGCTATTTTCCCTATTGTCTTTCCCTCTTTATGCCCCATTTTTGCCACTTTCCTATCACCCCTTTTTCTTTTCTGTTAAAGAAATTAGCATGGGTATAAGTGGGAGTAAGCAGTTTTGAGTTGTAGTAAGTGGGTTTATGCCTGTTTCCGTGTGGGTAAGCAATGCCTACATAGGATAAGCAATTCAGAGGCTAACTGACTGTAAGAATATTTAACCAGAAGTTAGCATAGCTTACCTTCGCACAAACCCATGCAAACCCGCTTACAACTGCTTAAAAGTGCTTTAATCACTCTGTATCCAACAACCCTTGTTCTGCCCAGCAACAAAATAATAAGCTTTTGCAAGTCTCAAACACAGGACCCTGCACACTGTAGCTAAAGTAGTTTACCACTAAGCCATATCAGATATAAAAAAAGTGCTGATGTTTTCTCAAGCATATCATCCAGCACAGTCATTCAACAGTAGAGGAAATTAATTCATATATGTAGATGTATGTATGTGTGTGTGTGTGTGTGTGTGTGTGTGTGTGTGTGTGTGTGTGTGTGTGTATGTATACACACACACACACATATATATATATATATATATATATATATATATGGGCACCCACAGGGAACTCAACATTTTTGTAGCAGAGATCAGAAACAGCATTGGGTTCCTCAATTTCACCATTTCCAACAAAGGAAACAAAGTTAACTTCCTTGACGTAACCCTGTCCTTCGACACAGAGTCAAACAGGTTCACGTCCACTATCTATAGAAAGCCCAACCACAGAAACAACCTTTTAGACTTTAAAAGCCAGCACCCCGGCTTTATGAAGAGGAACATCATTAAAGGACAATTTGTCCACCTCAGCCGCCTAGTCAACAATGACCAGGAGTTTGCAGCCCAGGCCAATGTGCTGCACAACCTCTTCACAGACAGAAATTGCCCCAAAAACCTGGTGAGCAAAATGGCACTAGAAGTCGCTCAAAACAGGCACTGCAGACACAAACCCATCCTTATCCATGGGTTTGAAGGCTGCAGTACCCACAGCAACCCCCGCACCCGCGGTTTCCCATTCCCATTAGTAGCGACAGCACAGTGATCAGAGAGACTATCTCAAGTAACTGGGACATCATAATAAGCAACCAAGATCTCAAAAAAATGATAGGACCAATTCCCACCTTCTGTTATAAAAGGACCCTCTCTTTGAAAAATTTTTTTGAATGCCACATTACAAGTCTAGTGGACACTAGCACCACCCCAGCCCCACAGGGTACTTGGCCGTGCAGACACTGCTGCTGTCATGTGAATTCATCTTAACCGGGCCCAGTTTAAGCAGCCAAAACAGAAACTCTCCCATTCTGTTCAAACACCACTACAACTGTAACAGCAGCAACGTAGTGTATCTCAGCAAATCTACACACTCTGTAGAATTCTACATAGGAATGACAACTAGAAAACTCAGTGACAGGATGAAGGAACACCTTCAGGCTATCTGAAGGGGAGACACTGCCAATGGGTTAGCCAAACACTCACTCACCTGCCACCCCCCCCCCAAAAGTTCCACTTTCTTGTCCTGGAACAAGTCCACTCTTTCACACAAGCATCCAGCACCCGCCTGGAAGTGCAAGAGCTGAAATGACAGATTGAGTTAAGGGCAGACATCCCCCCAGGGTTCAATGGTAGTCTAAACATAAAATGTTTGTTAAAATGGCTCAGGTAGAAGCAATGCGAGGACACCAACCTCAGACACCCCCCCACACCACCAAGGCTTACAAGCCTTGCACTATATATGTTGATAAAGAATGCTGTACTAGTAGATTTCTGAAGAAGTTCAATGTAGCATCAATAAAGCTGCGAATGAAAGCATTCAAATCTAAAATCCATGTCTGTGAATTTGTTCTTACCGGACCAACCAGGATGTGTTTTTATGTTTTAAATATACATATACATATATATATATATATATATATATATATATATATATATATATATATATATATATAATAGTATATATATATATATATATATATATACACACATATATATTTATTTTACATTTGCATACTGGGATAGTCCGACTGGATACATGTCCATTTTCAGCGGAGGCCCGGGGAGAAAAGCTCCATATAGACAAACTTACATAGATTACACAGAAGTTAGCCAACAGTTATAGAAACAAAGTAATTATATACAATGGGTTAGTAGTGTTCTCTAGTAGGGACTCACAATTCTTATGGATAGACAATTAAAAGTAAGAGACATCAGATTGGAAGCAGAGCTTGGTGATGTAGTTACAAGTTATGATAATTGCAGAATATGCTTTTAGTTTATAACTTAATCAGGGTTGGTACATGGACATAGCCAATTCACTTTGAGATCGTGTTTGAGGTTTTTTTTGAACAGACTTTTGGAGGATTGTAGGGTTATATAGTTTGGCAACGAATTCCAGGTTTTGCCAATGAAGTTGGCAAACAGGGATTTACCAGCATAGTTATTAGCTTTGTGGGTTTGGACCAGTAGTTTATCGGCTGACCGTAGGGAGCTTTCATATATATATATATATATATATATATATATATATATATATATATATATATGTCTACATATATGTCTATGAATTCCATACATTTGGTCAAATTACACTTAGTCGAAAATGAATCCAGGCATTGCACTTCACTGAAAGCTCACTTGGTCGAAGTTCATTTGGTCAAAAATAGAATATAGCCCCTGCCCCATTGCAGTGCAACCCTGGAGTGAGAATATTAAATAAGGGGGGGGTGTGGAGGCACAGCCCCCCTCATAATTTTAATGTATTCACTATTATAAGAAGGTATATCCATTAGAAATGCATTAATATATATATATATATATATATATATATATATATATATATATATATATATCTTTAGTAAAAACTATTGGCATAATATGGAGGGCTTCGCCCCCACACCCCACTTATTTAATATTCTCACTCCAGGGTTGCACTGCAATGGGGCAGGGGCTATATTCCATTTTTGACCAAATGAACTTCAACCAAGTGAGCTTTCAGTCAAGTGAGCTTTCAGTGAAGTGAAAAGCCTGGAATAATTTTCGAATAAGTGTAATTCGACCAAATGTATGGAATCCATGTATATATATATATATATATATATATATATATATATATATATATATATGTATATACATGGGTTCACTTTGTAATCCCAAAATACTGAAATCCCGTATTTCAGTATTTCGAACTTACAAGGCCAAAAACACTAAATCCCGAAACCCCATAACCTGAAATTTAAAATAGCTAAAACTCATACAGCACACACATGCACACAACTTTCCCACAATCAAACATATAATCTATCCGCAAACCCCATAACCTACTTAAATAT
>NW_025060476.1:0-4379 GCF_019279795.1 Protopterus annectens
ATTTTTAATAGCAAGTCCTGGCTTTCTGCCTGAACCCAAGTATGGGTATTTTTAAAATTTTCTCTGCCTGCAAAATGCAATGGCTGGAGCTAGACACTTTGTAATACCCGGGGGCAGTAGATAACCCAAAAGGGGAAGTGCAGAGAACTGATAGTGCATGGAGCCTGCCCTGAAGGAGGTATTTCCTGCAAGATTCCCTTTTTGGGAAATGTGCAGGTAAGCTTCCTTTAAGTCTAAGGTTGCCAACCAGGCATCTTTCCCTAGAAAGGGCCTGTTGGGGGCATTTTGAATTTTGGGATTACCAGAAGGTGTTTAGAATAGAGAGGTCCGGGATAGGATGCCAGGAGTTTTTCTGGGTACCGGGAAAAAGTCTTGAATAAAACCTTGTCCCCTTTCTTCTGGGACAGGTTGAATAGCCCTGATACTTAGAAGAGAGAACCTGCTTTTGGGGCCCTTCCCCCACTGGGGGGTAGGTCTGGCCAACTTTTTGGGGTTGGTAGGTGGGAAGTGGAATCTGTACCCTTTGGGGAAACAAATTTAAAACCCATTTGTCCTGGGTAATGAGTTCCCAGTTTTTGCATGCAGGTGAGTTTCCTCCTAAGGGAGCGGGGTTGAGCAGGGTTTGGGAAAGGGGCTAAGGTTAAGTAAAATTTTTTTGGGGTGCCTTACTACCCCCTGCTTTGGAAGGGGAAGCCCCCACTGCTTAGGCCTTGTGGCCTGAGACTGTAACCTGGTGGTTTGCTGTTCCTGGTTTGGACTGAGAAGGCCTGGAAGAGACGGGAAAGGACCAATTCTTTGAAGGCCAATGCCTACTAAATCTGGGAGGCTGTCCCTGTAGGAAATCTTTAACAGTTTGCATAGATTTAGTTTTTTCCTCCACCCTTTTTGAGGATTTTTCTGCTTTGTTAAAGGTTTCTTGGTTTAAGGAGCATCCAGTAATTTAGCTTTAACATGATCTGGAAAGGGCTTTAACCAAGCATCCCTTTCTAAGTACAGACCCAGTGACAGAAGCCCTGCAAGATGTTTCTAAAGAGTCAAAACCACATTGCAAAGTATGTTTACAACTTGTTCTGCAGAATGCATTAAATCCTGTAATTCTTTGTGTTCAGCACAGTCAGAATCAACATCATTTTCTGTTTTAATATGTACTTTAACATATGAAACTGGCAATTTAAAGCCCTAATTGCCAAAGTGGCAGAAGTGTATACCTTCTTACCCCATCTGTCCAAGGCTCTAGAATCTGTCAGAAGGGGTAGGATTTTTGGCAGCAGTAGCCTTAATGCCCTTTGGTCCTTGGGAAATGGTCTCTGGATCTGCAGTAGGATTCTTGAACAGGAACTTGAGAGTCAGGTACTCTGTAATACCTGTCAGGTTTTTTTGGGAGCTGGAGGTAAACTGTCTGGGGAAAGGCTAGATTCCAAGAAAGCATCATCTACAATGTCCAGAACAGGGGGGATAGCTAAAGGCCTGTTTGAGGAAGGAGTAAGAATTCCCAAGTCTTTTTTTGGAGTCAGAGTTTTGGCTTTCCCAGCGGCTCCCTAAGTGTGCAAGGTTTCACCAAAAGAAAAATCTTCTGGGGAAGCAGAGGAATGGAATCCTCTGCATCAGAATCTTCATAAGTAGATAAGGGCAAATCCTGGTAATCAGAAGGAACAAAAAAAAATTCCTGATAAAAATTTAAAGGGAAAAATCGTTCTAGGTCTCTAAGGGGAAGCTGGTTTCCCCTAATTAATGTAATAAGGTCTGCCATTCTAAGCATTTGTTTTTAGGCACATGTACCTGAGCATGTTTTGGACTTTTTTCTAGGTGGGGAAAGATTTAGGCCGGGATGAAGAAGAGGGGTTTTTAAAAATGCAAGTCTGGGTAAAACACCCTCAGAAGCCAGTGCCTGCACAGCCCCGGACCCATCCAAGGTAGAGACACCCCAGGTTCCATAGTCGAAAAGGCGGATAGGACTTTGAATGGGTCTCAGTAGGGCCCCAATCTAAAGTAGGTATCAGGGCTGCAAAAGTGCCTCACTGAGTCCCGCGGATGGCACTAGCTTAACGGAAGGCCCGGCAGTTTTGGATCTGGGGTTTTCTTTGTCTTTATCTTTTTTTGAAGATCGGTAGTCGATGGCAAAAGCCATTTTGGAATACTGATACTGAGTACCAAAATAATTTGCTGCAAAATAGCCCACAATAGTTCGGGGTTGAACAAGGCACAAACCACAGCAAGGGACGTGGTCTCGGCCTAAGCAAGGGATGCAGTAATGAAAATCTTTGAGGTATTTGCTTTCCACAGGTAAGACAATTGTTAACTTTACTGACATCGTTGGAGAAAAAAAAAATCCCCAATGGGTACTTATTTTTTTTGAAGACTTGGTTCTGAAACTAAAACAAAATTTCAGGAGCCGACCGGCATTTTCGCTTCTGCTTTGGGCACCAGGCAAGAAAGACTATGTAATGGCATGGGCTGCATTTTTATCCCCCTGACCCGCGCTGGAAAAAACACAGCATCGGCCGGGAATCCAAGACCTGGTATTCAGGCTGGGGGGCTCCCCAGGCAAATAACCCAAATGTGATGACTGCAACAGTGAAACGAAGAACATCCAGAGATTGCACCATCCAGCTTTGTTCCCAGCGGGGGATTACAAAAATTGGGAAAAGTCTGCCTTATCGCCTTTTGAATTTTATAGGCCCAGAAAAACAGTCACCATGTTAGCTCAAATACCTGCAAAAAACTACTTGCAAAATATCAAATATGCCCACCCTGTATCTTTCCTTTTTGCTTTTATCTCTGAAGCCTCTATTCCCCCAATCTGAAAATCTCCTTTTCATTCCTTTCCCCAAAGGAGGTCCCCCCACTGATACATCTAATTATAAACCCCTTGCAATATGTCCCCCATCCAAAATCATGGAGCGCCCCAAAAAATTATCACCCACCTTACCCATAACAATTCCCATCTTCCCCCCAAAACCCCCCATCACAGCACCACCATGTTCCTCCTTTTTTGACCCAAACAAGCAAGGAATAACAAATTAATTTCCCCTCTTTTTTTTACCTATAAAAATTTTTATAGGTTAACCCAAAAAACTTCTCCTCACACTGGAAACCTTCAATCTTAGCAAACCACCATGTTGGTTCAAATCTGGTAGCAAGGGAAAAATTTCAGACCCTCTCCCCCTTTTGGGGTCCCCCAAGGATCTATCCTCGGCCCCTTTTCTCTTTATTAAAGGTTTAAAGTCCCAAACCCCCATCCAATATGCAGATGACTCTCCCATTTGTTCTGATGACCCCTCACCAACCCCCTATACCCAAATCTGCTTTTCATTAGTCAAAAAAGGTTCTCAGACTTCTCCTCCCAAACCAACCAAAAACCCAAAATTTTTTTATTCTTCCCTACTCCGAAAACCCCCCAGTCTACAATTAGCACCCAAAAACCTTTGTTGTCTCTGTTTGGGACCAAAAATTTCCCGTCACCCCCACCAAACTACTTGGGGGGACAAAACAAACTTAGATTACATGCATGTGAATCTGACCATTAAAAAATTTAAAAAGAAACTTCCCCTTTTTTAACCCCTCCCCCAAACTAACCATTCTCATCTCCTTCCATTTTTCCCCATATTCTCCTTCCTTAAAAAGAGCAATAAACTTCCCCGCCTATCAACATAGCTAGATTTATCACAGGAATGCCCTACCCACCATTGTAAACCTAAGAACACTTGGATGGTTAGAATTGCCCAATGTTCTGAAATCAACCAGCTTACTGAGGCATTCAAAATCATTAAACATCCTGACAAAACCCCCACTAAATAACATTTTCCCCCATTCAAACCTGTTCCCTTAGGTCATCCAAAAGTATTCAAGTATTGAAAACCAACAACTCAGGAGGAAGTTTTTTCCCAAATTCCCTTTGGGAAGACTTGGGAAAGTTCCCAAACAACCTTGACAAATGACCACTGGACCAATTTAAAAATCACCTCAAGTTAAAACCCAATGGCTTTCATGTAAGCAAATATCACATGTTGACCCCAAACAGTAGCCTAGCCACCATTAACCCAATTAATAGGTAACCCATAAACCCCTCCATCTCACCAACTTTTTTTTCCCAGGATTACATCTTTTTTTTTTTTTTATTTTTTTTGTTCTTATCAGTTTACATGTTTCTACTTATTGTACTAAATGTCTAACTTCTATTGTATTGTTGGGAATTTTTTCCACCTCTGTTCTTTGAGTTTTTTGGGCCCCCACAAAAAGGATATGTATCCAGCTACTATTCAACAAATTAAAAAAAATAAAATAAATAAAATAAATAAAAAATTGAACCTCCACAGCAAATTTCAATTTACTTTTTACAGAAAGTCAAGGCAAAGGCAGTGAAAACTTTTGGGGGACCA
>NW_025060477.1:0-4812 GCF_019279795.1 Protopterus annectens
GTGTGTCTACCAAAAGTATAACATGTAAAATGTGTGTTAAAACCCAAATTATGATATTTACACAGAGGCCACACACTGCTGAGCTGTACAGCCTTCCACAATCCTTACTGTTGCCTAATATTCATGGTAGAAGTATTCATGTCTGGGCTTTAAGTAGTATTTCTGATATGTGGTTCTTGTTCACATACGTCATTCTTCAGCAAGTGCTGTCGTCAGTAATTACATAGCCCTTTCCATCCTACTTGACCCCTTGCAACTATGCAACATACACCACCATGAACACCCACAACAGAAGACTATAATCTTTTATAGACACAGAAATGGAACATGGCTGGCACAACGAATTTCTATCCCAAGGGCCTATACTTCTTAGACAAGCTTCCTATGCATGCTTCAAGCAATACTGATTAAGTCTGTATTCAATAATATTCTCAATAGATAACACATAAATCCTAAAACTCTTTGTAGTATACAGCATAGTGTTCTTGACCCTGGGCTTAACTCATAGCGATTGCTCAGACTTGGCTGTATGCTTATCAATGGTCTTTTTGAACTGCATGCCTAATATATACCTATGAACTTATCAAAAGTAATATACAATTTACCAGGTATCTTACAAATGTGCATGCTGCCTTTAGAATATATGCAGATAAAAATCAGTTTACTGATGAATTTTATTTCTATAATATCTCCCAAATCCCACCACGCCCCTGAGACCTCTACATTTATCTCACCCAGACACTCGCCCCGCTCTGACAACCACTCACTACAACTTCCTGTCCCCACCCCCTCCAAAATTAATCGCTTCCCTTCTCTTCCCCACTTTGCTCTTCTGACCACATCCTGTTAAGTCCTCACTTAGAATTCCAACCAACATCTATCCAGCCTGCACCCTACTACTAATTCTCATAACTACCCTTACAACTGCTATCTCAACTCCTATGAACACATTAGCCACAACTCTCACTGCTCCCACACAAATGCTTACAACTACTCCCCCCACCACTCATTAACAATTATAATGTCATCTATAAAACCTCTTATCTACCTAAATACCTACCATCTTTCTCACACCAAATGCATTCAAGCTCACCCCAAAAACATGATATTTACAGTTCAAACCACATCACAATTCTAACCTTTTATTAATTAGCTCACTGATACGGAACCTTCCTTTGGCAGGCTGACCCTATCTCATTATCAACCAACCGCCAACTAGTTAAATCCAAAACACCACCTACCAAGCCTCCCCAAATCACTCTGTAACTTAATAACCTTATCTGCAATAAAATACTACAGTGGCCACTCTTGAAGTCCAACAGTTAGAGCATTCTCTGTCTAACTGAGCAGCTCAAGCCAACAATAAAAATTGTGAAGTGTCCCCTAGCTACAACATCACAGACAGGACCGCTTGCACTGAGGAAGCCCAGGTAGCTATACTCTATAAAAATGAAACTACACAATTAAGCATAACCAAATCATACCCTTTTAACTGTACACTGGCACGAATTAATTATCTCAAAACTGAAATCAATCCTCTTAAAACTACATAATATTATCTGTTACCTATATTCCCCAGGCAGCCGTCTATAATATTAGAGGCCTGCTAAACTACGAATTTCTCGTCTCACCAGAAACGTATAGAGACTTGAATATTGTGGAACTTATGTGAACATACTAATCCATCTGCTTTTATTAACCTGCATGGCTTCCTCGCTGAAACTTCCTACAGAACAGGCAGCTTTTAGTAACCGAAGCTGTATCGTCACACTCTATAAAACCTCTGAATAGTATTGATCACGCCCTAACCTATATCTCAGGCATAAAACTAGTTTATCTATCCCAACTCAAGTTGAATAACCCGTTGCAAAAAAGCATTTGGCCCAATCTGTTTCACAATGAACTCATGCAGATTAACTGGTCACCTCCGTCCTCCCAGCCAGATGAAGCTGTTAACCCACTCATGTACCTTTCTCACCATCCTTGAACACCATATCCCTTGCGTTCCATTAGTATGGCTAAAACAACTGTGGCTCTCTCTAACAAAACTAGGCAACTAATTCTTAATAGAAATAAAGCTTGGAAAAATGGTGAACCTTTAAAAATATAACTGATCATCTCTCTTTTAAACAAAAAGAAATATGATAGGAAACAAGCCATACTTCATGATAAAAACTATTAAACAATTACAAAAATCTTCCTCACCAACCATAAATTTTGGACTGCTATTAATGCTCTGCTATCCCACAACCAAGCTGCTACACCAATCCATTGGGCTCAACACCAACTCCCTACAGAAATAATTCATGCTTTAACACCTTCTTTACTTCAATAAATTCTAAGCTAACAGACCAATAAAGCCCTGATACCTCTAAACTATCTATCCTATCTACATTTCTCCTCAACCCATACCTACCTCCTACATTTTGTCCTTCAAACTTGACCAACAACCCTTCAGCTGACCGTGCCTGCAGAATATCTCAACCAAAGCAATAGCTTACCCCATCTCTCTATTAATTAATGGGACTATAAAAAGAATACACTATCCCTACAGTGGAAAATCACATTATCCCTCTCTTCAAAGGCGACTCTTTGGGTATTCTAACTAAACCTATAAGCGTTACCTCTCCTCTTGCAAAATAATGGAGAAATGTATACACAAGCAGTTGTAATGCCTGTTAGCAACAATCTCTAGCTAGCTGCCAGCATGGTTTCGCCCATTCCTTGTTACCACTGCCCTACTATCCTTCATCGACTTTCTCAACATAAATCGCAACAAGACACCTTCCTGCATTCTTTGTAGACCTGTCAAAAACACTTTGATATGGTTGTCCATCAACTTCTCCTACCGCTTAAGGCCCTCTCTTGACAACCAAGCCTTAAGCTGGTTCTCATCCTATCTTGGAAAATTGCAAACATGCAGTTCTCTGGGATAACCATCCTCTCCCCTGATCTTCTCACACACTCTACTTTAAAGTCCCTCAGGTCCATCTTGGTCTCTTCTGTTTTTCATTTTTTATAAATGATCTGCATCTAGCACTCCTCTATCTACTTGTATTCAATATGCTGATGACACAACCATCATTTATACTGCCTGGCAGACTGAACTATCTTTTCTTTAATACTATACACCATGAGCAATAGTTCTCAAAACCCACCGTCTCCTCCTGAACCCCAAAACCAAACTTGCTCTTTCCACCCTCTACCTATCTCCCCTATGATTTCCTCTTTCCTAACAATGGCACACTTATCGCTCCAGATAACTAAACTACTAGGTATTACTATCGACAACAACTAAAATTTGACTTTCATATCAACTCCACTATAAAAACAACTAACAGGAAACTTGGTTCTCTCTGTAGAATCAAATCTTTCTTAACGCCTGGGCTAAGAACTATAGTAAGCTAGAACACCAATCTCTACCCTATTGTAGCAGCACTCTATATACTAATCTTTCTAAGTACAGCCTCAATAAACTAGCCATGTCCTTAACTTAACATCACCAGATTTGCCTGCCTCTCCATACAGAACTCACTTATTTGAATCTTACAAAACTAGGGGTGGCTGGAACTACCCACCTCATACCGTACTACCAACTCACTGTGCCGCAAAGTCCATACCTGAGCACTTTCAAATGCAAATGTGAATACTTCGTTAACAAAACACTTGATAAAGGCTTCTAGATCCAAACAATGTAGCAGGTGACTCATATTTTCCAACTCAATTGGCAAAATATGGAATCCTTCTGCCTTTAAAACCAATCTAAACTCTGCCTAAACAACCCACTGGCTATGTTGCAATAACCTGGGTAACCTTCCTCTCTCACTTTGCTTCCTCCTTTACTCTCACCTGGCCTATCTCATCTTAGATCATTTCTCTAGCTTACTTCACTTTCCCCTCTTAATAATGCTTATGTCTATCCCTCTTTATTTATTCATATTTCTAGATTTTGATACTTATGTCTTTGGTAAACATATCTTAACTTAGCAAATTATCTAACCTATATTCCTGCTAAGCCTCACATTGAACTCAAATTCTTAGATAGCCTGAAAGAAGCCTAAGCTAATGTTTTTTTATTGTATAACTTGGTATATTCTTAACTTGTTAAGTAGTGAGTGGAGCTTTTCTCCTCGGGCCTCCACTGAAAATGGACATGTATCCAGTTGGACTAGCCCGGTTAGCAAATGTAAAATAAATAAATAAAATAAATAAATAAATCTGAATGTCATTATATGATCATTATATACTACTGACCACACCAATTTTCATAGTATCATGATTGTGATACAGATATCTCTGAATTGCACATGCCCTGCATGTATGAACACTGACTTCCATTGTTGAATTTGTACTGTACTATTTTCCATTCTGAATACCCTACCCTTGTTTTATGTCCTGTAAAGGTACCAATATGCCCACACATAACAAGGCACCTGTAAATAAACATTTGTTTCATTATGTAATGAAAACATAGACGAATGTGTGATGTACGTCACAATGTAACATGAATTAAGCTTCTTCTCTCTTTGAAATCCTTTAATTCTTTCCCCTTATTACTTTATTCAACTGTTTGTTTTATATGTTTGTGTACTTATTAAATGCAACGATAAGTGGGAGGCTGACAGACCTATTGGTCATAACCTGAACTCCGCATGGCGCAAAGACACAAACGAAAACTGTAAACAGAATAAATAATTATACCACTTTCAAAAGGAATGTCAAATGGTTAGACTAAATGCAGAGTGGAATTCAAACAAGGTGATGATTGAAAAATATAAGAAATGGAAATGAAAAAAGGTGGAAACTTTTTAA
>NW_025060478.1:0-5216 GCF_019279795.1 Protopterus annectens
CAGACAACCAGGAAACTATACTATTCCAGACCCTACCTCTTTAGCAAGCACAGAAATCTACCATTGTACATACTCCATGCAGGGCTCTATAATGCATTATTGTCACATATTTTATTTATTTATTTTTTTGATTTTACACTTTTAAATATTTTCTTTTTGCATAATGGCATGGTTGCACACTGCTGCATGCCGCAAAAACATAATTTGAGTAGTAAAAAAAAAATAATTATTTTAAATTATTTTCCATTACTTTTTGGACACACAGGGCATAGTTTTGTACATATCTGTGTCTGCTATGCTATTTATGTTCTTCTAACTGGGCTTTTACAGCCCCTGTTCACTTTTGTATCTCATGCACACAGACCTTGACCTGGCCCAAGCTCTTGACAAAATAATCCACTCAGGCATAGTAGAAAAACTAAGTAAACTAAGAATAACCCCCTACATCTTCTACTGGATTGCTAATTGACTCACAGATTGGACACAGGATATCAAAATAAGGGAAGCTACCTGCACAAAGGGACCAGTCACAAATGGAGTCCCCCAGGATTTAGTGCTAGGACCTCTCATGTTTGACATCTACTTCTCTGAAGTAAAAGCCAATAACAAAGGGCTCTGACTGACTAAGTCTGCAGATGACTGCAAGCTAGGACCAGTCATTAAATCCTCAAATGGCTTGGCCATCCAATAGGAAGATTTGTCTCAAACAAGTAATTGGTGCCAAAATCATGGACAAACTAAACATCAAAAAATAAATTACTGTATCCTTTGGGAAGCCATCTAACCCAGGGAACTACCATATTAAAAACATGTCCTTATGACTTGACCCAGTTGTTCAGGATTTGGGAACTTATGTGGACAGTGACCTAACTTTTGGCCAACATGTGTCCACTGTCATAAGAAAGCCCTTCTATACTACACAGCTTATAAACAAAGGGATTACATCTAACTCTAGAGATGTCATTGTCCCTGTTTACTCAGCCCTCATTAGGCCAGCCATTGAGTATTATGCCTCCTTTGGCATGTATCTGTCCAGACACATGCAAAAACTGTAACTCCTATGGAGATACCATACTGAAAGGATAAAATTCCTAAACAATATGTCTTACATGGGATGACTCAAAGACCCAGCATTATACTCAGTATCCTACAGACTGCTACGTGATGACCTCTGCCTGGCAAACAAGGCATTCTCTGACCCACTACTGATGGACCTACTGCACATCAGCAAGACAAATTGCATCAGATATACTAAGTCTAGTGCTGTAAAACTCTTCTGCAATATTAAAAGAATGTTGTGGGGGACAAAAATGTCTTGCAGATGACACCACATGACACAAAGCTCATCCCTGTTGATATTCAAGCATAACTTGGATCTATGGATGGGTATTCAAAAATGTACCCTTTGTCTGCCCCCTGTACTACTAATGAGCAGTGACAGCTCCTACATGCTTTATCCCATGCATTGGTCCCCTCAAATTATGTATGGTATGGTCCCAGTTATTCACAGTAGGGTGACATACAATTATCGACCATGGGATGGGTAAGACCAATCTAATATCATATGGTATAGGTTAATGCAAGCACAAAAAGCAAAATTGGCTAGGCTTTAAATGACCTGCAAGGGCAGCTAGCCTAGTGCTTCCTTATGAACCTGTGAATTATTTAAATTATTTGAGTAAAGATTTGCTCCATCCATTTTTGGATCAATAACATTATTCCACTTAACCTCCTCCACCCACTATAAAGTAATGGCTGACAAATTTGGATAAGAGATGAAATTTTGTACAGCTAATTCAAACTGTTTAAGGCATAATGCATAGATGTTAAGTAATGCAACTGGTTTATCTAGAGATTTGCTTCTGCAATCTGTATACCATAATCACTATGAAGTATTTCACATAAAAATTTGTTTTTCATCAAATCACAACCCTGGTACTGTTGGAACTCTTGCCTTTTGCTACAATGGGTTTTAGCCACTTTTTACATACATTAGACCACTGATAATTAAACATACTAGTTTCTAGAAAAAAACAACAGTTGTGCATCGGATTTATAAAGTAGATTTACAAGTTTTCACTTCATGGCTTGTTGAAGCCCACTTGCATTCCAGCAGTCTACTATCCGTGAACCAGCTTAAATGGAAACAGGAGCAGTTTTAAAATAAATAATAAAATATACTCTTTTTTTTCCTAGCTCATTGGGATTAGCCCTAAGATGACTAACTAGAGACGTGGAAAGAAGAGAAGAGAAGAGAAGAGAAGAGAAGAGAAGAGAAGAGAAGAGAAGAGAAGAGAAGAAGAGAGAAAAATACAGTTATTTATGGACAAATTCCATTTAATGGAACTATCCCTGATGTCAGTTCAAGGGTGCCACATTCCAAACCAAGAAGTTGTTTCCTTGCTTCATATATCTGAAGAACATTTATTTTCATCCCATTTACAATAACAGACTAAAAAAAAAAACACAATGCAGAAGAAAAGTACAGAGCATGTTGTGAAGCAGGGAACCCAAGCACTGAGTGTCTTATTCCACAGGGAATTAAAACAGGGAAGTAAAACATAGATAATGCTATGGGAAGAGACTTTCTTCTTCCAAACATAGTCTAATTGTTCTTCCTGTTTTTTTTTTTTTTTGTTTTTGTTTGTTTTTTCAATCAAAGCTATGTATCTGCAAGAGAATGTCTCAGATTTTGGGGTGCATGGCATCTGCGATTCTCATGCTTCCCCTGGCTTGAGTTCATATGAAAAAAAATCATTGGTACCTCAGGTCAGTGTGGACTCAATGTTTTTACCCCTTATTGATTCAGATCCCTGTTTTGGGGTTGGTAAGGAGGCTTTTGGGCTGATTTCTATCCCTTTCAACTTTCTGGCTTAAAAACGCGTGTTTGCACATTTTTCACATCGTGCAGCACTGCGAGGCTACAGTTAAACCATTCCAGGTGCTAGAAAGTCTGCTCTTCAGATTTTCCCTTAGAACTAGCTGGTTTCTCAGTAGCAGCACTAAAATCTGAACCCCTGCGACTAGCACTTGCTCTAGAACCTGCTGGAAAACACTAGGAAGCCTGAAACTGATTCAAGCACTTAGCTCTCCTTGTCAATAAGGAGAAATTAATCATAGGCACTAAACAGCCCATAATTGCAAAGTACCTTGCAAAGATAAGGGAAAACAGCTCTTAAATTTTACAAGAAAGCACTAGGAAGCCTGAAACTGATTCAAGCACTCAGCTCTCCTTGTCAATAAGGAGAAATTAATCATAGGCACTAAACAGCCCATAATTACAAAGTACCTTGCAAAGTTAAGGGAAAACAGCTCTTAAACTTTACAAAAAAGCACCTAAACAGGCATGTTCAAGGGTCAGCTTCTGGTGATTTCTCCTGCCCACCTGGTGAATCTGGGCATACTGGGGCAGTGCAGCAACTGCCTCATGTACACAGACAATCCTCTCCTCCTACCACCTAACACTACAACCTGCGAGAGATGCACTTACATAGCCAAACTGGAAGCAAAGCTCTCTCCGGCCAAGATTGTGCTAGACAGTCAAGAGGAGAAGGTTAACACCTGCTTTACACCTCAAGCAACTCATAGCCCTTCAAAACCCACACCATCAACACCCACACATAGCAACACTAAACTCACATATGCAGAGGCCCTTAACATTAACCTGCCCAAGCAACAAGGACCTCCGAAGCCAAAACGCAAACACCAGTCACAACCAAAGTGACACATAGCTCACAACACCACTGTGCCACCCTACAGCAGCCCCTAAGGCAAGACAGTGTACCCAACACTTTAGTCATGGGTGACTCTATAGTCAGGCACACTGATGTCCCACTCACCAGGCTGAACAAGGAGAAAATTACAGTCAGCTGCCTGTCGGGTGCCAGGATCTGCCACATAACGCATGCACTCAAGTCACTCCACAAGTCCATATATGACTCTGTCATTGTCCATGCTGGAGTGAATGACTTGAGATGTACCTCCCTGAACTACATGAAAAGAGACATGGAAGAGCTCTTGGATCATGTGACCAAGGCAGGTATGACCCTAGCCCTGAGTAGCATCCTGCCTTCGCCCAGAATGATACCACAGTATAAGGACAAAATGATTGACTTCAACAATTGGCTAAGCTTCTGGTGTCATTCAAAGGGGATCCAGTATTTGTCTGCCTGGGAAGACATGATCGACAAACCACGATGCTTTGCCAGAGATGGTCTGCACCTGTCACCCCTGGGATTCAGGTTACTGGCTAAAGCTCTTGCCACCCCTATAGTGCCTTTTTTAGGCAAGGTTCAAAGGATAAAACCACCACCATAACAGATACAAGCATGCAAAATCTGAAGGTAATGCTACTCAATGCTAGAAGTCTAAACCTCAAAATGCACTCTCTCAAGGCACTCCTAAAAATGGAGAACATTGATATCTGTGCAGTAACTGAGACCTGGTTCAAGGCTCCAGAGAGCACCCCTGCAATACCAGGCTACAATTATTACCACACTTTTCGGCAACAAAACCAAGACCAAAACACTAAAGGTGGAGGAATGTCCATATTAACCAAGGATATTCACACCTCCAGGCTAGCTGCCCAACACAATGCATCTGAAATTCTCCAGGTGCAACTAACACTAGGTAATACTGCAATCCAAATTGTAGCTTGCTACAGATCCCCCACCAAGCCCCAAGATTCTCCCTACACCTTTCTAAACATACTGGAAAATATTAAGATACAATCAAACACCCTAATACTGGGTGATCTCAACTACCTTGCTATTAATTGGGAAAACTACTCGGGTACCAACTCCTTTTTCCAGTGGTTCTTGGAATTCATAAATTCCAACGCCCTGGATCAACTAATCCATTGTCCCACCAGGGGCTCCAATATCCTAGACCTGGTCATTACCAACATGGGAGATAGATGCTCCACACCAGTGGTCACCCCCTCATTGGTCAGGTCTGACCATAAGCAAATCACCTTTGACATCCACATCCCACCCCCACCTCCCAGTAAGGAAACCTCCTTAAAAAACTTCTCCAAAGTCAACTTCATGCTACTGAAGTCAGAAGTGGCAAACTTCACAACACCCACACAGACGGGATCTGGATGTTCGACTGCAGAATCCTACACTAAGGCACTGTACGAGCACATCCACTCGTGCATGAATCGTGCCATCCCAAAAATAACCAAGATGCTCTTCTCCAAACAAAGGAAGCCAATC
>NW_025060479.1:0-5353 GCF_019279795.1 Protopterus annectens
AAAAAAGGGTCCATTTTTTGCAGGTATTTTTTTCCCCCGAAAATTTTTTTTTCCCTCCTCCACTTAAGTGAATGTTTTTGTGACCCTGAAATGCACATTTTTTACATAGGGGTTGTGAGAAGTGAACCCGCTTCATAAAACTTGGGGAAGCTCTCCATTCAGTCGAGGGAGGCCAACTCAGCAAAACAGACTTGTGAAACTGGTTCCTGATAAAGGGACTAAGCCATTAGATCCCTGCCATGAGACATAATGCTTTTCCAAAACTTTATGAAATCAAATGCCGATCAATACTGCATATGAGCACATTTTTGTTCATTCTTTCATTCAGTGTTTCTGAATGAAAGAATGAATGAACCTGTTGAGCTACTTTAACCTGCAATGCAATTGTGTGCTTATCTTTGGCAATGTCATTCAAAAAAAAAAATTTTAGCTATTAACATTTTCTGGAAACAAAGAAGCATTAAAACAGTTCAATAATGCTAGAGTCTCATGTTCTACCTACGTTTGCTGACTGCTTTTATTGTCTGGCTCTGTGAGGGGCTAAGAGAAGCTATGCCTCAAATACCGATCAATACATAAGCGAGCACATTTCATTCATTCTTTCATTCAGTGTTTATGAATGAAAAGGAATGAAGATCTCTACTAAAGTTAAGACAGTATTTCTGCCCTGCTGAGCTACCTTAACCTGCAAGGTTACATGCTATGCCAGGCGATATAATTCCAAAAAAAACGCTGCAGCTGTGTATTTTCTCTGCAAACGAAGAAGCATAATAGTTCAATAATGCTGAATAGAATCTCATGCTCTACCTGTTTGCTGACTGCTGGCTCAGTGAGGCCTAGAAAGCTCTGTGTTTCAAATGGTGATCAATACCGCAAATGAGCGAATTTCGTTCATTACCGCTTTCACTGTTTGTAAATGAATGAGTTCTACGATTTATGTTTGGTAATGAAATTACGGAGTTATGAGGCTGGAAAACACCTAAGGTTCCTGAAGGCCATTGCTAGCACCGACGTGTCATTCAATTAAAAAAAAAAAGTTGCATCTGAGTATTTCTGGTTTTCTGGCAGCGAACATGGTTGGCTCAATGAAGTACGAGGCTCATGGCTTCCGAAATGCGTCGTACCCACAAGCAACCACATTTCCTTAATTCTTTCATTGTTCACGAATGATTTCTACTAAAAAATGTAAGACTATTTTTCCGCCGCCACGAAAGTTGAGTGCTATCTTCGACAATATCATTCGAACAAATTACATCTATTATTTCTGTGCTTCATTTTCTGTAAAAGCCAACAAGTCATAGGCTGTTTAAAACCAGGAATAAAGCTAGCTCTCGTTAACACTGGCATTACAAAGTGAAAAAGCACTCCACTTTTAACAGTAATATTTTTACGTGGTGTAGCTGAACCGAGGAACGAAATTGAACTTCTTGGCAAAGTGCAGCGAGCCATTTATGGGAAAAGAAAATAATGTTGACGGGGGTGGAGGTGTTGCGGTGACTTTGTAGTTACCAAGAATCGATTCGGCTGCCACCACTTACTTTAACAACTTACTGGCAAAGTGTAGTTTTAAAAGTTCAATGTGACCGCTTAATGTAAAGCATGCTGAGATACCGGTAACTGCATAAGATAAATTACAAGTTCCAGTCGATTTCAGCGTGTTTTACGATATAAACTAATCTACAGTGATACATTTCTCCACGTTGGTAAGAGCACTTCGGGGGTAAAAGCTTACCAATTAGTATCTTCTGCATGGCTGATTGTTAAGCACACGAAGCCATGAGAAAAATTACTGAGATTGATGAAAGGTTACTGGGAAGTCACGGAAGTCATCAAAAGAAAGGAAGAGTGCAGGACAAAGTGGGACATGGAAATGAAAGACTAAGCGGGACATGGAAAAAAAGACTAAGCCAGGAAGGAATACTGGATGGCTAAGAAGGAAGCTAAGAATGGAGTTCTACCAGCTTCTAGAAAATTAACTCAGTACTTGGTGAAAAGATACTATCAGTCTGCAAGACAACCACAGAAAGATAAAGTCAGACACCCTTCTGCTCACAAGGCCCACCAGCCTCCAAGGTACATAGAAAAAGAAAAACATGGAAACTGACGTACTCCATGTCCACCCTGACCATTGGCAAAGCCTCCTACCATATCATTGTTAGTTACAGGATCCCCACTGAGTACGATGAGAAAAACTCGGGCATTCAGCCCAACACAGGACAGATGGCTAATTTAACAGGATCTCAGTCAAAAACACACAATACAAGAGAAGGCAGACATTTCTGTCTAAAACTACACAGGAGAGTGCTCAGTGGAAAAAAATCCTACATTAGTATCAACAGACAAATCCGGAACAAATCAAATCTGCAAAAGCTTAATAGGAGACACAAATAGCATTCTGTGCAAAAGATAACTGTAAAGTATTTTTAGTTAGGTTAGAAATGTTAAGGGAAACAGTGAAAAATGTGCTGAGTTGGCTGAAGAAGATAGTGCTTATATTCAAGCAGAAGACATTGTAAGTTGCTGGCCTTTAAATTGAATTAAACTTTCACCCGTTTATCACCTCCCGTCACTTCTGATGAAATTCCCCCTATGATTCCATTGCCTGATATCACAAAAGCAGTAGTCGTCACTGCACTGTCTAAAGCTAGAGACACAGCATCTATGAACCCTTATGGAGTCCCAGGGTGCCCAGTAAATTGCTGAAGCATGACCTAGCACACCAATTCAGTTCTCTTTTTAACAACACTCTCTAGGCAGGCTTTGCTCCAGTAGAGTGGAGGACAGCAACAGTCATCCCTTTGCACAGAGATGGGACATCAATAGACGCAGTAAACTATTGTCCCATAAGGCTGACTAGACTGATAAGCAAGGAGAATCATGAGGCTGAAAACCCCTTTTTTTAGAACCATTTTCACCTGAAAGGACGAATGGTACAGTGGTTAGTGAGTATTCCTTTCAAGCGCAAGGTACAAGGTTTGATTCTCACCACTGGCAAGAGCTTTACAAACTGAAGTTATATATTGTTTTGGCCCTGAGAGGGACAGAGACCAGATAGCGAAGCGGTTAAGGTATTTGCCTCCCATGCACAAGGTACAAGGTTTGATCCTGACCTCCGGCCAATGCATTATTTCCGGCCTTTGCATTATCTACTTGTGCTTCTGTGTGGGTCCTTCCCCCAAATCATGCTGAATGTTTCCATCTGAAACTCACCCGTAAATGAAGACAATTAAAAGGGGAGAATGAACAAGAAATTACTCAGCGCTCAAGTTCCCCAAGACAAATAGAGGAGGAAACAGACTTAGTCGAAGAAGAATGGAAGCAGCTCCAAACAGCATGTGGGATGATTACAGAGCAGATATGTGGCCAAGCAAGCGATAGAAATAACGTACTTAAAGAAAGGTTACTGAGGAAGTCACGGAAGTCATCAAAAGAAAGGAGGAGTGCAGGACAAAGTGGGACATGGAAAAGAAAGACTAAGCGGGACATGGAAAAGAAAGACTAAGCCAGGAAGGAATACTGGATGGCTAAGAAGGAAGCTAAGAATGGAGTTCTACCAGCTTCTAGAAAATTAACTCAGTACTTGGTGAAAAGATACTATCAGTCTGCAAGACAACCACAGAAAGATAAAGTCAGACACCCTTCTGCTCACAAGGCCCACCAGCCTCCAAGGTACATAGAAAAAGAAAAACATGGAAACTGACGTACTCCATGTCCACCCTGACCATTGGCAAAGCCTCCTACCATATCATTGTTAGTTACAGGATCCCCACTGAGTACGATGAGAAAAACTCGGGCATTCAGCCCAACACAGGACAGATGGCTAATTTAACAGGATCTCAGTCAAAAACACACAATACAAGAGAAGGCAGACATTTCTGTCTAAAACTACACAGGAGAGTGCTCAGTGGAAAAAAAATCCTACATTAGTATCAACAGACAAATCCGGAAACAAATCAAATCTGCAAAAGCTTAATAGGAGACACAAATAGCATTCTGTGCAAAAGATAACTGTAAAGTATTTTTTAGTTAGGTTAGAAATGTTAAGGGAAACAGTGAAAAATGTGCTGAGTTGGCTGAAGAAGATAGTGCTTATATTCAAGCAGAAGACATTGTAAGTTGCTGGCCTTTAAATTGAATTAAACTTTCACCCGTTTATCACCTCCGGTCACTTCTGATGAAATTCCCCCTATGATTCCATTGCCTGATATCACAAAAGCAGTAGTCGTCACTGCACTGTCTAAAGCTAGAGACACAGCATCTATGAACCCTTATGGAGTCCCAGGGTGCCCAGTAAATTGCTGAAGCATGACCTAGCACACCAATTCAGTTCTCTTTTTAACAACACTCTCTAGGCAGGCTTTGCTCCAGTAGAGTGGAGGACAGCAACAGTCATCCCTTTGCACAGAGATGGGACATCAATAGACGCAGTAAACTATTGTCCCATAAGGCTGACTAGACTGATAAGCAAGGAGAATCATGAGGCTGAAAACCCCTTTTTTTAGAACCATTTTCACCTGAAAGGATGAATGGTACAGTGGTTAGTGAGTATTCCTTTCAAGCGCAAGGTACAAGGTTTGATTCTCACCACTGGCAAGAGCTTTACAAACTGAAGTTATATATTGTTTTGGCCCTGAGAGGGACAGAGACCAGATAGCGAAGCGGTTAAGGTATTTGCCTCCCATGCACAAGGTACAAGGTTTGATCCTGACCTCCGGCCAATGCATTATTTCCGGCCTTTGCATTATCTACTTGTGCTTCTGTGGGGGTCCTTCCCCCAAATCATGCTGAATGTTTCCATCTGAAACTCACCCGTAAATGAAGACAATTAAAAGGGGAGAATGAACAAGAAATTACTCAGCGCTCAAGTTCCCCAAGACAAATAGAGGAGGAAACAGACTTAGTCGAAGAAGAATGGAAGCAGCTCCAAACAGCATGTGGGATGATTACAGAGCAGATATGTGGCCAAACAAGCGATAGAAATAACGTACTTAAAGAAAGGTTACTGAGGAAGTCACGGAAGTCATCAAAAGAAAGGAGGAGTGCAGGACAAAGTGGGACACGGAAAAGAAAGACTAAGCGGGACATGGAAAAGAAAGACTAAGCCAGGAAGGAATACTGGATGGCTAAGAAGGAAGCTAAGAATGGAGTTCTACCAGCTTCTAGAAAATTAACTCAGTACTTGGTGAAAAGATCTTGTCAGTCTACAAGACAAACACAGAAAGATAAAGTCAGACACCCTTCTGCTCACAAGGCCCACCAGCCTCCAAGGTGCATAGAAAAAGAAAAACATGGAAACTGATGTACTCCATGTCCACCCTGACCATTGGCAAAGCCTCTTACCATATCATTGTTA
>NW_025060480.1:0-5120 GCF_019279795.1 Protopterus annectens
TGATTAAGTTTAAGAAAATAGAAAAAAAATTCTATATTTAGAGGGGTTTTTAAACCATGTTCTTATCCTAATTATTCACCCTACTAACCTCTTGGACTATAAGGGCTCTGACTTTAAAAGTACTGTTTGACAAAGAAAGACATGTGGATTTTTGCATTTAAAGGTCATGAGTATTGTGCATTGGTTTTTTCTTAGCGTGTATTATTTTTGATTTTCTTTTCTGAAAAAGTTAAATGTTCATAAAGTCTAAAGAGTTGGCTGAGCTGATTAAGAAACAATTTTTGGTGTTCATTAATTGTATATTAAATAGATCCTAATCTAATTGAGGAGGTACTGAGAATAATTTAAGATATTCACCTTATTCCTCTTCTGTCACATTGGCTGTTTGTATATTTTATAAATCTTTTTGAAATTTATCTGTCATGAAATGTTTACATATTTTATCTGGTTATATAACAGTTTGTTATATTTTATAGTTTGTTTTAATGCCATGTTTTTTTCTTGAAGTCTTACACTTTTGATTTCCTGTATTTAGGGTTTGGATATTTTATTACCCTTTGATTTGGGTTGTGTTATGTCACATTTTTATGATCTCTTAAATTGATTTTATTGTAATGTTTTCTCTTAAAGTATGAAGGTTGTTAGATAGGATCTTTGAGGAAATGTTCATTTTGCATTGATTGATTTGGAATTAAATCTAGCTAATTTATACAAGCAGCTCTTCAAAGGGACACTCATTTAAGGTATTCACAAATATCGCTTTTCAAATACAAGACCTCTGATTTTAAAACTTCTGCTTGTTTAAATTTTTGATTTTTTTAACCATTTGATTTGGATGTATTTTTTTTATTTTTCTCTTTTTATATTAGTCATTCTTGTAGTTTATATTTTCCTTAACTACAAAACATTTCACTTGAACTTATAAACTTCTGATTTCCTACATTTATGGTTTTCATATATTTTATTACTATATAATATCAGTGCTATTAACTTACATTTTCTTGAGTTTTAAAGTTGGGGTTACAGAAGAGGTTTTTTGAAAAGTATTAAAGGTTATAGGCTAGTGTTAGGAAAAATTCCTTCTGTGTTCATTGACGGAAAAGAAAATAAATCTATCTAATTAGCAAGAGGAGCTGAAAAGTGTCCTTATTTCAGGCATTCACCTTAATTTCTGTTCAATTTCCAAGAGCTCTCTATTTAAAAATTCTGGATGCACTGATTATTGAATTTTTTACCTTGTAAATTTGACATATATTTTATTATTTTTTTGTTTGTATTGATTTTTGAATTTTATAACATGTTAGGGTTAGATATTTAAATTATTTTTATCTTATTGAATTAAATTTTTTCCATTAAAAATTTCATTTTACGCCAAAGATTTTTTTACCTGACTCTTAATATTATTCATTTCTGCTTTTAAGGTTTCAATATTTATAGTGCTTTGTATTCTTGGTCGTCATTTCTTGCAGTGTGTCACATTTGTATTTGGTTATACTACAAAGGTTATTTAAATGTATTAAAGGTTTCTGGCTAGTTTCATTTAGGACAAATCCCTTTTGACTATGTTGAATGGGAATTAAATCTTGGTAATTTTTGGGAGGAGCTCAAAAAGGAGCTCTAACTTGAGGTATTCATTTATATTCCTCTCTAGTTTCCAATAGGTCTGAGTTTAAAACTTCTTTTTGCTTTGATTTTTGAATATTTCATCTTTTTGATTTCAATATTTAAATTATTTTTTATCTTATTATATTACACTTTCTCAAATTTAAATTTTGTTTTACTCCAAAGAGTTTTTTGTAGTCTTAAATTGTTTAATTCCTACATTTAAGGTTTTGATAGGTATATTACATTTTAATCTTGGTAGTTTTTTTTGTATGTTGAATCTGGTGTTACTGCAAAGAGTTTTCTCTGAATGGATTAAACATTTTAGGCTAGTTTCAGTTAGGAAACATCCCTTTTGCATTTGTTGATTGAATGGTAATTAAGACTAGCTAATTAGTGGGTGAAGCCTAACTAGAGACTCTTGCTTAAGATATACAAATACATTCTTTTTAATTTCAAATATTTCAGTGTTCTACTCATTTGTTTGCATTGGTTTTTGCATTTTCTAACTTTTTGGTTATGATATTTTATTTTTTGTATTAGTCATATTACATGTCATTTTGTGGTTAGTTACTTTATGTTTTACTACAAAGCTTTTTTCTGAAGTCTTTAAAGTAGTTGGCTGTGGTCGGTAAGGAAGCAATCCTTTGCATTCATTAATGAAATTGGATCTACAACTTGCTAATTAGTGGAAGGAGGTGTGAAACACTTGTCTTTCTAAAGTTATATTGAATTTCCATCTTCTGCATTTAGAGCTCTGAGTTTAAATCTGTTGTTTGACTGCATTGATTTTTGGATTTTTTTACATTTAAGATTTGCTTATTTCCATTACATTTTATTTTGGCCCTCTAAAACTATTGGCAAGGGTCACTAATGAAGGATCTTATTTGCATTTGTTGAACGCGTAAGAATTACATCTATGTAATTAGTTGGAGGAATTCAATAAGAGTTTTTTAATGTATTCATCCACATTTCTATTCAGCTACAAGAGCTCTAAGTAGAAGAATATGATTTGCATGAAATTTTGTATTTTCTGCTGTTAAGGTTTGGAGATTTTATTAGTCTTTCATTTTTGCACTATTACCTCACAGTTTTATTTAACATTTTATTTTACCGAAAAGTTATTTTTTCTTAAAATATTAAACTGCATTTTCTAGGCCTTTTAGGAAACATTGTTTATCTATCCCTGATTGAGTAGAAATTAGATGTATCTATTTCGAGGGTTTTTTAAAGCCATGTTCTTATCTATGGTATTCACCTGCATACCTCTTTGGCAAGATGTGCTCTGAGTTTAAACCTGCTGTTTGACTGGAATGACTTTTGGAAATTTTGCATTTAAGGATTAGATATTTCCTTTAGTTTTTTTTCTTACTATATTATAGTCCTTTGTATTCTGACTTTTTGTTTTACTGAAATGGTTGTGTTCAGAAAGTCTAAAATGTTGGCAGAGGTCATTTAGGAAACACTCTTTTTTTGTTCATTAATTGTATATTAAATAGATCGAACTAAATGGAGCAAGGTACTGAGAAGGATTTAAGAGATTCTACTTATTCCTCTTCTATCACATGACTGCTTTTTTTAATCTTTTTTGGATATGCATCATGAAAGATTTACATATTTTACCTGGTAACAGCTTGTAATACTTTATATTTTGTTTTAATGCCAAGGTTTTTTCTTGATATTTTAATTTTTAATTTCCTATATTTTATTTTAGATATTTTTGGTGTTGTTATCTCACATGTTTATTATATCTTAAATTGTTTATTTTTTGTAACTTTTTTTCTTAAAGTATAAAAGTTGTTAGGGTCAGTTAAGAAATGTCACTTTTGCATTCACTGATTGAATGGGAATTAAATCTAGGTAATTTATAGAAGCAGCTCATCAAAGGGACTCTCATTTAAGGTATTCTCCAATAATGCTTTCCAAATATAGGACCTCTGATTTTAAAACTTCTGTTTGTTTACATTTTTGATTTTTTTTACCATTTAGTTTGGATATTTATTTTTTTCATTTTTTTGTTATTATATTAGTTATTGCTGTAGCTTAAATTTTCTTTAACTGCAAAACATTTCACTTGAACTCATAAACTTCTGAATCCTACATTTAGGGTTTTGATATATTTTATTACTTTCTAATCTTGGTGCTATTAACTTACATTCTGTTGAGTTTTAAATTTGGGTTTACAGCAGAGGTTTTTTGAAAAGTATTAAAACTTATAGGCTAGTGTTAGGAAAAATTATTTTTGTGTTCATTGACAGAATAGGAAATAAATCTACCTAATTAGTAGGGTTAGCTGAAAAAGTGTTGTCATTTAACGTATTCACCCACATTTCTTTTTAATTTCCAGGAGTTCTGAATATACAATTGTGTTTATACTTATTTTTGAATTTTTTAATGTGTTGGCTTAGACATTAAAATTGTATTATTTTTTATTTGTATTGATTTTTGAATTTTTTACCATGTTAGGTTTAGATATTTAAATTATATGATTTTTATCTTATTGCATTCCATTTTTTCCATTTCAAATTTGTTTTTTCTCCAAAATTTTTTTCTTCACTCTTATTGTTTTTTAAATTCCTGCATCTAAAGTTTCAATGTTTATAGTACATATTATTCTTGGTTGTCTTTTCTTACAGTTTGTCACATTTCTTTTTGGTTTCACTGCAAAGTTTATTTAAATGTATTAAAGGTTTCTGGCTAGTTTCATTTAGGAAAAATCCCTTTTGAATTTGTTGATTGAATCTGTGAGATTAGAAATGTAGGTAATTTCTTGGAGGATCTGAGAAAAGGGTTTTCTTACTTGAGGTATTCAATATATTCCTCTCTAGTTTCGAAATGGGTCTGAGTTTAATACTTCTTTTGTACTCGGATTTTTGAATATTATTACCTTTTTGATTTCAATATTTAATTTTTTTGTTGCTATCTTATTATATTGCACTTTCTCAAATTTAAATTTTGTTTTACTCCAAGGAGTTTTTTTGAAGTCTTAAATTGTTTAATTCCTACATTTAAAGGTTTTTGATAGCTATAGTACATTTTAATCTTGGTAATATTTTCTTAAATTTTGTTGTATGTTAAATTTGGTATTTACTTCAGTGGGTATTGTCTGAATGTATTATTAATATTTTAGGCTAATTTCACTAAGGAATCATCCATTTTGCATTTGTTTACGGGTTGCATAATAATTATATCTATGCAATTAGAGGAGAGGCACTCAGTAAGAATTTTCTTATTTCATGTATTCATTTACATTCCTATTCCAGATACAAAGCTCTAACTTGAGATTATGGTTTGCATTAAATTCTGTATTTTCTACTTTTAGGTTTGGATATTTCATTACTCTTTCATTTTAACGCTATTACCTCCCAGTTTTATTTAAAATTTACTGTGTACCAAAAGTTGTTTTTCTTAACATATTGAGACTAGCCAGTTTGCTGAACCTTTTAAGAAACATTATTTCTCTATCTCTGATTAAATGAAAATAGAGATCTATATTTAGAGGTTTTTAAACCATGTTC
>NW_025060481.1:0-5163 GCF_019279795.1 Protopterus annectens
AACACGGAAGAAAAAAGCCCACAAAAATCGGCAGACACACCCAATGACATCCCCGGGGTTTACAGCAAAAATATAAAGTGAATGCACACAACCAAATTCCCCAAAAGCGTTTTGCCGGGAACTTTTAAAATGTATATGTTGGGTGCTCCCGGGCTGTGATGCATCAATGTGAGAGACAGCGGAGTTGCGGAGGAGGGTGCCGACAACTACCGGAAGCCTCAGAGGAGAAGGAGAGTGTTCAGACCAAGGGTGACCTACCAGGGGCTGCAAGACCTGGAGATAGTAGAGCGTTACAGGGTGGACAGGGACACGTTACAGCAAATAGTGGAGCTGTCCCGGGGCCCCTGAGAACAAGAGACAACAGAGGGCCCATCCCAGTGGACACAAAGGTATGTGTAAGCTTGCGAATACTGGCAACAGGTACCTTTCAAAGGCCAACGGGGATATAATGGGCATCTCACAGGCATCAGCATCCAGGGTACTACACCAGTTTCTGGATGCCATGTTACTGCCCATGAGTATATATACTTCCCCAGATCTCAGGAGGAGTTGGCTAGCAATATGCCCCCACTTCCACCGTGGCACAATACCGGAGGTACTGGGTGCGATAGACTGTGCACATAGAAATCAAGTCACCACCGGTGAGCAGGGTAGGCCTACATAAACCGCAAGGGATTCCCTCCATCAATTGCCAGGTGGTGCAATGCGCGGGCATTATCATGGATGTGTGTGCTGGCAGCCCGAAGCTACCACGACTCCCATATCTGGCATGCCTCACAGCTGTATCAGGTATTGCCAGGGGACATCACACAAGGTCACCTTGTGGGGATGCTGGCTACGCTGGAGCCGTGGATGATGACACCCATCAGAGATGCACACACACACATGCAAGAACGCCATAATGAGGCACACGCACAAACCAGAATAATCATAGAGCGTGTGTTTGGGATGTTGAAATCACGGTTCCGGTGCTTGGATACATCTGGTGGTGCCTTGCAGTACTCTCGAGGCACATGTGCCCACATATTCATAGTATGTGCTATGCTACATAATATGATCCTGCGGAAACATGTGCTGCAGGGACATAATGGTGTGGGCCACCAAGCCCGCCACAACTGCCAAGGCAAGCACAGGCACAGAGCGTTCAGCGCCATGAACACACTGTGCCAGCCCCAGTAGGCAGGCGGGCTGCCAATATGCCTTGGCAAAGAGGGAACATATAGCACATACTCTGACAGCGTAGGCCCCATGGACTGACACCTCCCTACCTGCACACACAGTGAAATGGATGGCACACAAACATGTCCCCATAATGTGTACCGTAGGGGGCGGTCCCATGTGTGACTCCAACATAGGTAGCACCCAAACACTGCACACCAACAGCCAGCGGAGCATGGACCCCAACACCTCAACGCGGGGTCCGACAGCAGGGGGTAGCCGTATGCTGCCACTTCGCGCAAGGTGTCTACATATGTACATATGTGCATACACAAATATGGATATAGATATCATTACACACGTAGAAATAATGTACACATACACAGAATAAAGTACAACAAGTTAACAGGGAATCACAGGGATGCAAGGTCACAGATGCGTAAGATCGAACTCTCAACATAGTAAACATATGACGACAACCCGACTATCCGGGAGGGTGGACAGAGCAGGACCGCCACCCATGGAAAGGTCAACCCACCTAAATGCATATCGCCATTCGGATGATCGCCAGGCCACGGATACAGTAACAGGACATGTGTAATATTCTTAGGATATGAGGGGAGGTAGACACCGCCGGTGTAAAGTGGTAGTGTGTGCAACCGTCCCTGGAGTATGTGTATGTGTGAGGTGAGGTGTCGTGTGTTCTGCTGTGCCACAATGTGTGTGACACTGTAAAATGTGTATGTAAATGACATGTGACAGGCGGGTGGATAACATGTGTAGGCATACAGTATAGGAACCACAGGCGTATGGTAGCAGTACCCACAAAGTAGTACTGAGAGCTCCTCACTGGCTAGGCTGGCGGCGTAAAAAGGGTGCAAATGGAAAATGTCCCAGAATGTACCACAGGAGTATAGCCAACATGACATGCAAAGGGCATGTACAAACCATCACCGGATGTATGGCGCCGACATGTTAATTCCAATAAGATATATGCAAACGTTACCCGCAATAGATGTACCGAAATCGCATGTGCTACCCGGCACCAAACGTGGACCGTATCGTCCGTAAACACCGCTGTGTGTTCTACAGTGTTAAACAAGCAATGCCACCTGAATAGGTGGCAACCTAGCCCGGCCGTCCCAACTACAGGACCACAATGACCGTAAATATCCGTGACAAAATGCCAAGGGATAGTGGCATGAACAGCTGCAGATATACTACCGATGTGACGGAGGAATAATGCAGGAAGCACACAAGCAGCGGTACCGACAGCACGACATCAACAAAACCTACACTCCTAGAACAACAGACAGGTAACTGCAACTCCCCAGGCAGGGATGGAGCACACACAAACATACCGTGTATGTACAAATGCAAGGCCCACACCCGTACCCGTCACCCACAGCCCCCGATATACCCCGCAATATCAAAGGGATACAATCCGAAATAGCAGCAAAACATACAGGCAGTCAATGACAGCGGCATACCCCCAACATCCGTGGGAAACACTATCAGCAGCGGATGCATACCTGCATCCGTTGTAAGGAATACAAGAGCTATGTTACACATCAGAATGCAACGCCATCGACAGGCGCCCGCAGGACACGGACACCCCCATGTGGAACATAATACCATACCCAACACAACCCAACGGCAAACACCACAGCCAAAATGCTGGCGACACATAGCGGTTGAGTCACACATAATATAACACAATACATACCATCCCCCGAAGGTAGTGCAGATAACCAATGCCCAGGCGAGAATGAACCAGCTAGTTCGGCGTCGTCGAAGAGGATGCACAGGTGATATGCGCATAAGTACACCGAGGAACAGCTATTGGTGTGATGAACCCACATGCTCAGGTGGCCCGGGTATAGGAAGACTCCAGGATATTCAAACTGTATGTTCATACGAACAAACGTTATTCCTACAAGAGCCGATCACTTGTCAGTAGCGAGACACAAACGGAATACGGAAAGCAATACAGGAAAGGTATGTAGAACCCACAAGATGTACTGGTGTGAAACGCATGATATGTATATGATCGGCACTGTATGTGAGCGGTGTTTGTAGTAAAGATACCTGTCCATAAAGGAGAGAGTGGTGAAAGGTGGTTATGTAGTGTTAACCTGCAGATACCAACCACTGTGGACACCGTGTGCACAGCAGTGGGACATCATGTACACAGCTGGGATACCAAGGGTGCCAGTGATTAAAAAAGAACAATGCCACCCCCCGCTGATGCTGGCAGTGGATGTCCAACAATGAAGTGCCACAGCGGGGGATAGGACATGATGAAAGTGTAAAGCACACATGTGTATGGGCAGATTTTGATGTCATGCATAATGTGTAGGGGCGTCCCTTTCCCTGCGTAGGGGTGACCATGTCAAGTATGTTAATGTAAAGCTATCATGATGGATGTTCAGACATTATACACAGTATCACAGGCATAGCATGCATGATGGGTATGGCCTAGTGTTATGTACTTAACAGGATATGTATGGCCTGCAGATATGGGACAGAGCAGTAGCAGAATAGCCACCCAAAATGGAAGGAACATCAAGTAACCATGTCCAAGCTATCGGGCAGGTGCAATGTGTGAAACAATGATGTTTGGCAGGTCCATGTGTAAACACATGTGCAATGTACACATTTCCCCCCCCCATGGTATGTCCACGGGACAGAAAAGGTGGATGTCAACTGCATGTTTACACAGTACTGCTGTGTGGTGGTCCCATGTTGTGTCACCCTATCAGCAAGGGAGCTATCACATGACCAGTGCCACAGTGTGTCCCTGTGGGATGTGCACAGGACCATGTTCACAGCATGGTGTTTTCCAGTCTGTGTGTAAACAAAGCCCAGGCTAAGCAATGTGGCTTGTGTGCACATATGCATGACTGTTCATTCACCCTGCCCACTGCAACGCCATGTGGGGTACTACATGCATCAGAAATCGGAGGACATGGCCCATGGCAGAGTACATGACACCCTGTGGTGGTATGCAGATGAGTACAGATGTGTTCCCGTCTGCATCTGCATATGTAAACTGTCTGAGCCTGGTATACATCGCATGACATCTGTGACATGGAAAGTTGTAGCCATTGTGGAAGGACACCACAAAGTGTTTTGTAACCCTGCCCGGGGTAATGTGTGTTGGCACAAACAAAAGGGTTGTCCCAGCAAACACATAGTCCAGATATGTGTGGCCCTGCAGATGTGTACCCACAGTGGAATATGGCAACCACAGCACCATGTGGGGGATGTGTGTGTACAGCAACCATGTACAATGTGAAAGCATGTATAGGGACAGTATCCATGTGATACCCAGTGGAGACTGTTGCTATGCAAAGGTGATGTGTATGCACCATTGTGATGTATCTGAACCCAAAGACATCTACGATATATCTGCCACCGACACCTGTATGGTTGTTAGCAGTATGAGCTGGTGGAGCTAGAATGCTGCCAGGTATGTAGATGTGGGAATTGCATGGACATTACTCTGTGACAGCATGTTGTGTATGTAAGCAAATAGTGAACATGAGGGGCACATGACTGAGGACTTTTAATGCCACATGTACCTACATTTTAGGTAGCATGATATGCTTGCACCACTGTGTGACTGTCCAGGAGTCACATAGCCTAACATCCCCCAGGGTATGATGTGATGGTGGATGTGTACACCAATACCAGAATGTGGAATGGTGCTGAAGGGCAATGTGGGGTAATGTCTGATCTGTTACCCTCTGCCCCCCACCCATGCAATGGTATGACAGGTGGCCACATGTATGTGGTGTGCTGTGGCCCGGGCCCCAAAAAGGGTGCCAGTAAAGGCATGGAAGGGGTTTAATGAGTGTGTGAAGCATGTATGTAGGATGTGCCCCAGTGCCATACTGAATGGTGCAGTCATGTGTATGAATGCAGTCCCCACGTGCAATGCACAACCCCTGTGTAGTGTGATAGATGCGGGGGTGTGGTGGTCAAGGTACACAATGTCCATGA
>NW_025060482.1:0-5014 GCF_019279795.1 Protopterus annectens
TGTTGGGGGCCGGAGGAGATCCACCACTCACCCTCCGTGGCGTCCGGACTGTGGTGCGTGGGAGATTCGGGACTCTGTCCTTGAGCCCCTCCCCAGCTCGAGGCAGGTGGCGCAACTAACGGGCATGCCGTTGCCCGCCAAAAGCCCCCAGCACACCCCCGTCCTGGGCAGTGAAGGAACAGTGGCAACTGCCTATGGGTGGGGATATCAGTTCCACTGTTGCCATCTGTGGGCTCATGGGCTCTGGAACCCCAACCTCCGTCCCGTCAATTGTGTAACCCCCACACGTGTCATACCCCGCCCCTTTTGCGTCTTGTTTGTCTTGTCTGTTAACCGACCCAACCTACCCCCCCAGCTGTACCGAGGACCTCCACCTGACATACCACTCTCACCTGAAAAAAAAAAAAATGGCACCCTGTACCCACAAAAAATTACCCCCCATACATAGCTGCCCATTCCGCACACATGTCTACTGGACAGGGAAACCCCATCAATTCAATTGGCTGTACAACAGGTATTATTGTTGTCCTGACACCTCTCTCAGGGGTGGAAGGTTTCAAATGTCACACCAAATTACATACATATGCACAGCTGTTTCTGATGAAGAAATGGGCAGCTAGGGGCCTTACCTACATCCCTCCTGCACATCCCAAGCTTGTTTCCCTACTGTCTTACCCTCTTTGTGACCCCTTTTCACCACTTTCCTGTCCCCCATTTTCTTTTCTTTCAAAGAAAATAGGGGGTGTCGAAAGAGTAACCCGTTTAAGCGGTTGAAAGCGGGTGTGCGCTTTGGGGCAAACCCGCCAGTGATCGTGAGCCCCCGCAAACCAGCGCTAACCGGTTACAACTGCTTAAAAGTGCCTTAGTCACTTTGATTGACAGGTCCTGTACTCAGTTCAAAAAAATAAAATCCCACGGGAGCCCCGAACCCAGGACCTTGGAACATAGTCTGCATGACTTACCACTAAGCCATGACTCTTAAAAGAAACATTGTGCTAAATAAATATATCATTTAAAGTAGGAATGAATGTAAAGGGAATATAGATGTGTAGTACAAAAAGCATGACATTTAGAATCACAAACAAAACTGGTGGATTTCCATAATAGTAGTGTGTGAACAGAAACAGCCATGCTAGTTGGAAGCTAGTAGGTAATAATGTCACCATAGCACCTTGCAAGACAAAATACTCACAGCAGGATAAGCACTGCCCATCCCCCACAACCTCTTACAGGAACACATCCGGACCAAGTAATAAAATATGTGGAGCAAAGGCCCAAAACCAGGGACACATTACAAATAAAGTTACAACAAATGCAGACAGTTCAGAAAGTAACAGGGTCTCACCTTGTGGGATGTTTGGAAGGGTATGCAGTCTGAACTTGAATGTTTGTCACCATATTCTGACTTGAGCCCAGACTGATTGCCAGATAAAGGTGTGCATGAGATAATGACCAAAATTATGAGGCAGAAATGTGGACAGCCTGCAAATATCTGTACACATGACGGGTCCAACACCACCATATTTGAATAGTTAAGAACCTAGACATAGCAACAGTGAATGTCTTACAGGGATGCCCCACAGACCCCATGTGAAATGTACAAACAGTAGGCAGAAAGGTGTAACACATGCAATGGTAACTATGGAGTCCGAAAGTATTCACCACTGCATGGCAGAAAAAAATGTAGTAATACCTATGCTCATGCTAACCCACAGTCACAACTGCAGCATACCAGACATATTAATGGGTGCACCCCCCTGATATGTACCATTCCATGAGGCCCTAACTGGTGAACCTGAAAGCTCTGGGGCCTGCTCAGCAGCATACCTCAATCTAATAGATGTCAAGGCCCACACCATGGCCAGACCACACTGCATGCTGTAACACCCTAGCAGATATAGCAAGCATTCCAAGGTGTGAATGTACATGGAAATAGGAAAGCTAACAGCACACTACAGTCAAGACACCTAGCAGGCAACCCGTATGACAGTAAAGGGCAATATTGAAGCCTTAGCAACAAGTGCAAGCAAAGGTGAAAGGAAAGCCCCACACACCCCACATCAACAATAGTAGTAGTTGTTGGTGTCAAAACAGTCAGTACAGGAAACTGGAGAAATGAATGGAGGAATGTTAACCCCAACCCCCCGGAAAATTAGAGATACCAACCTTTACACTCACAGAATTTTTCCACAGCATAACAGCATGGTCCCTGCCTTAACATCTGAAAGGGCTCGCCTATTTCCCCACCCTTTTATAGCACGTTCTGAAATCACAGTGAGAACTGCAATCAGTACACAACAGGCTGCATGCAATTGCAATTGCAAATGCTGGGTAAAAATTGGTGCAAGGCCCCCATGGCAGACCACATATGCTGTAACACCCTAAAATTGGCAATGTGAATGTACATGGGGAAAAAGGAAAGACAGCAGCACACTACAGTCAAGACACCCAGAGGCACACCAGAGACAGGGGCAACATTGAAGCCTTAGCAACAGAGTGCAAGCAAAGGTGAAAAAAGGGCCCCCACATGCACACATCCCAAAAGTAGTAGTTGTTTAATACACAGTCAGTACAGGAACCTGGAGAAATGAATGGAGGAATGTTAACCCACAACCCCCAGTAAAAATTAAAAACCAACAAACCCGAATGTTGTCCCACATAAAACATGGTCCCCGCCATTAACATCTGAAAGGGCTATCCTATTTTACACTTTTATAGCACAGTTCTGAAATACAGTGAGAACTCAACAAAGGCTGCATGCAATTAGCAAATGCTGGTAACAATTTTAGAGGCCCTATATGCAGAAAACGTATGCTGTATTCCATGTTGCAATTTCATTGCAAGAAAAGAGACAGAGACAGAGAGAAAAGAGAGGGAAAAAGGGAGAGAGAGGAGAACCACAAGAACTGTAAAACAGACAGACAGGAATACAACTGGGGTGCAACTGTGAAGTGCAGCAGGACAGAGGAGCAGACAAATATAAAAAACAGGTATGTAAATATATAATGTACATATATATATGTGTTATTGGGCTGTATCCATATGTATATGAAGATGTGTAATAGATATACAGATATCAGTGAAGGCTGTACATACAGTTGTATTTTGAGCATCTATGTGCACAAAAATGTCATATTATTGTATAACTTTAATTTCACATATGTATGTTTAATATGTTATGTGTGTATACAGTAATACATATTTACATACCTGTCCAACATATGGCTTTTAGTTATGTCAACATATGTATGTGTATATATCTTATATGTATATATAATATTTAAAAATATATGTATACATAAAGAGATGTAGGACTACATGACAGATGCTGATAGAATATTGTAGTGACATATCTTTTAATGCACACATGCAGAGATAGATATATGTAGATACATATACATAGACAGACTGATCTGACCACCTACAGGTATGATTGTATATGATGACCTGCAACACAGCCTGCCTGTCACCACATCTGCATCTACAGCAGAATATGTACATCAATATATATATGTGCAAATGTATACAGACATATGTACATATATATATAAATAGACATATAGACATATCTTAATACATATATATATGTATAGAGTGAGAGAGATGTATACAGAGCTGGAGTGAGGCACATGTGTACAGATGTATTGCAACAGGTGCCTGGTGACAAAGGCAGGAGGAACACCAGTGTCACATCCGAGTATCATACCACAGTCCAGATCACCTACACAGGTAACCACCATATATGAGTGTCTGCCCACCACTGCATGTGTCAGGGTCAGGTAACATGTACAATAGTGGCCCCAATGATAGTCACAGTGGCACACTATCCCTGGAATAGCTGCACATGGTATGTGTCCACACACATGGTCAGTCAGGCATGGACATGTAGGTCGGTGTACCCCCCACAGCACGTAATGGATGCCATGGTATGGACCTCACACGACAGCAACAGATATGGAGAAGGACACAGTGACATGTACAACACGGTGACAATGCACCCAAACACAGTACCATTGCACAGTGACTGTCAACACCACAGAGTACACATATGCTGCCCACGTACAGGTTACCACCCCCAGATGCACATATGGAGGTCACACCCATGACAGATGTCCAACAGGCATTGTAGCACCGCCCACCATCCACAACCTACCTGTCTGCTGTGTGTCGTCTGTGCCACTGCAATAGTGTGCACATGTGTAGGTACGGTTCAAACTCACAGACAGGACACACCCTGCAACAAACCACACAGTGTTAAGATCAGACTCCCCATGTGTACATGTCACACATACCCCTGCTGCATGTTAGTCAGATAGGTAATATGCCATATGTGTCACCCTGTGTAACTGTGTGACAGCAGGTACCATCACACCACATGTGTCACAATGGTCAGGTTAGCAGAACAGTAGCGCTGCTGTAGACAGGGGCATTAGCATATTGTATAGTATTGTATACAATGTCATGTATTGTGTTGTATTGTATTGGTATGGTGAGGTGCCTCCTGCATGGAGTGGAACCACTGGTGCTGTGCCAGTGTACAGGTACATATCCTGTAGTCAGGTAGTGTAACATAGCACTCTATATGTGTGTTTAGCTCCTGTCAGAGGTTATGTAGCATGCAACTGGGGATACCATCAGGTCCCGTCCATGTGTGTATTCTGCTGACCTGCGGGTGTCTCTCACCTGGACATCTGTGATGACCTTGAGGTTAGGGTCAGCAGGGATAACCATGCCTTAATACAGGGGAGGCGGGGTGACACCTGCACTGAACCTGTCGCCACAATGTCATCTAGCTGTGGTGTCAGTGAAATATGTGTAGTGTACTACCCATGGGCATAGAGGATGGCTCCTGACCAGGTGCTAACATAGGCCAGGTAGGCCTCCTGGTCATCTGCAGTATCCGACGTCCCACTCAACATTGCCCATGTAGTCAGTGTGATGGGAAATAGATCCTTACCAGTGCTGCTCAGACATACCCTCCCTTCAGAGACTGATCATCTGTTATGGTGGGGTT
>NW_025060483.1:0-5286 GCF_019279795.1 Protopterus annectens
GCAAAAAATCCTTCATGTGTGGGGGATGGGATGTGGGCCCTTCTATGGACTCGATCTGGGGATTTCTGTCCATATGTCCTGCATTTCATGGACACTTGTCATCAACCTTAAACGCTGGTGGTGCATATGTCTAGCTGTGCCATAGTCACGGCTGTCGCTTTTTTGGTTGAGCGATAACAGCTGTATGATATTCAATACGTGTCAATTTTGGGTCCTACAATGGACACCAATGTGCATATGTAAAGTGTAGAACTTGTTGGACTGTGTCCATCGGGCCCAGTGGTTTTGACTGCCCTTTCCCTAGTTGCGTTGTTGGTGTGCCATTAGTATGTGTTTCCACAGGTCGCCCATTTGTTCCGAGCATGGCAGCGAGTAATCCCCATTTTGGTGCTGGCAGATTGAGTCTTGCGCGGTATCCGGTGGTCTGACTTTGTATGGGGAGTGTCTACTGTAGTTCCCATCTGTATTTCCTGTGTTATGCCTTACTGCAGCTGTGTAATTCCACCGGGTTTGCAGGTATGGGTGCCATCTTGGTCGTACGCTTGTCCATCCATGGGAATTGTCTACTGGACACTGGTATAGGGCTGGACACATTTCACACCTGCATTTAACATTATCCGGTGGATGCTTTGCATTATTAGTGGGGAGTAAGGCATGTGCTATACCCACATCCCTCCCACGGGGCGGGACAACGGATTATCTGCCAAACAACACCGAGCCCCATTTCTGCATATCCACAATCCCATGGCTGCAACCCTCGACAGTACCCATTACACATCCTTCATGTGTGCGGGACTGGGATGTGGACGCACTTCTATGGACTCAACAATCTGGGGATTTCTGTTCATATGTCCTGCATTTCATGGACACTTGTCATCAACCTTAAACACACTGGTGGTGCATATGTCTAGCTGTGCGTAATCACGACTGTCCTTCTTCTGGTTGAATGATACCCTGGATGGTATTCGTGCGACAATTTTGGGTCCTACAATGGACACCAATGTGCATATGTAAAGTGTAGAACTTGTTGGACTGTGTCCATGTGGCCAGTGGTTTTGACTGCTGCTGTATGTTCCCCAATCGCGGATGTCTGTTTGACTACCCATATTATGTAGTGCTATGAAACCAGGTTTTCAAAACTGAAACCAAATGGTGTACATCCAAAGATGCAGGTTAACAACTGCTTTAAATAATCCCAGAAGTCCCAGTAGGGTATCGCCACTTTATTGTCAGAATGACACCACCATAACAGGTAGATCACGAGCACTTTGCCTGGTCTTACGGGCATTTTCAGTGTAATTAGAAACATATAACTAAATAAATGATAATACATATTTTAATAATAAAGTTAATAATATGTTATTTGGACAATAGCTTCTGCTATTGACATACAATGCTGTGGGTGGTGCCCGGGTTTCCATACATATGGCTTTCTCAAAAGCCGACTTCACATTCTAAACACTAGTGTGGTCTCCTTTAAGGCCCCCGAGCCAGTGGTGAACATTACTCAAGCCACTGAATCACTTACATATGCCTTCTACCAGCACCTACAGGACTGCATGGATCGAGGCAATCCCCTTACCGGCTTTGGTCTTTGTGCCAATGCCCGGCGCCAGTCTGGTGTGCCCCTGACCATACACAAGCTCTGGCGAGGAGGTAGCTACTACAAGACAGAGCAGACTCGCGGTGGTATGACACCCTTCATTATAATAGCGAAGAACTACAAGCTCATGACATCATCAGGGCAGTCCGACCAGATATATCACCGTCGACAGATCATACGACCTTCCGCACCGTATGTTGCGGACACCTGGGAGGACACTCCCCGAATATGCTCTGACTGGGTTCTGTGTGAGGTTTTACTGAACACACACATTGCCAACATACCTGGCTGACAGGTTCAGTGGCTGTCTCCACCCCTCCCCCACATGGAGATGTCTGTACCAGAGGTGTGTGAGGTATGGCACAGGTGGGACATGCTTTCTCTCCAAGAGGCAGTGAACACAGCATCCATGGGACCCAGATGGTGTCCGGCTGTGTCGCCCTTGGGGCTCATTGAGGTGACCCCAGTTGAGACAGCTGTTTAATCTTAGCCTCACCTCAGGTAGCTACCCAAGTTGTGGCGCCTGGCGACTGTAGTCCCACTTCACAGGGCAGTACCTCCACTGACCCTGGTTATTACCATCCCATTAGCTTGAGAAGCCTTATCTGCAAAGACATGGGGAAGGATCATACTGGAGCTCATAGATGACGACATAGGGGACCTGCATACTTTGCATCCAACCCAGTTTGGCTTGGTCAAGGGCAGATCATGCGTTTAAAACTTGGTTGACGTTTTAGGAACAGTCACCGAGGCCATTGATGAGGGTCAGGCAGTCCATACAGCCTACCTCGACCTGGCAAAGGCCTTCAACACAATACCCCCCTCGGGTATCATTGATAAACCCATCGGCTTGGATGTGAACCCGTACATCACAGGATGGGTTGCAAACTGGCTAGGTGACACAACCCACACGGTCATAGTTGCTGGCACCATGTCAGACTCACTGCCAGTCACAGGCGGTGTCCCACGGGGCTCTGTCCTGGGTCCACTCTTTTTCTGCATCTACATTTCCAAAGTACAAGCAAACACAGGGGGGTTATGGCTGACATTGTTTGCAGATGACTGCGAACTGGGTGCCATAGTGGGACGGACATCTGACACAGATATCCTTCAGAGGGGCCTCACAGATATGGATATCTGCTGCCAGGGACATGGCCTACAGCTAAAGGCCGGGTAATGCATAGTCATACCCATCAGGAAGAACAAGGTCACCCCTAGCCGCCATATGGGTGGCAATCCACTGAGCACAGAGGGAATTACCAGGAATCTGGGGACCCAGGTTGTCAGTCACCATTCGTTCGACACACACATTGCTAACGTGGTTCGGTAGAACTTCTACATTGCCCACCTGATCGTGCAGGGATTCACATCTAGATCAGGGGAGGTCATCGTCTCCTTGTACTCATTACTCATTAGACCTATGATTGAGTACATTGCCCCTTTCGGAAGGTATCTGACCCGACACCTGCAGCAGCTGGGAAGGCCCCATAGGTTCATCGTCAGGCGGATGTAAGGTGTCAGCAATTTGTGGTATGCGGGCCGACTGTAAGGACTCCTGCACCATTCAGTCACATACCACTTGTTCAGTGGTGACCTGTGCCTGACATACGAGGCCATGTCGACCCATATTGGATGACTATGCTTCACCTAATGGATCTACATCCCTCAGAACCACAGGGCAGGTGGCGTGAACCTTGACACGGTCATTAATAGAATGTGTTGGAGGGACAGATACATCACCCAGACACTCACTATGCTGTGGAACAACATCCCAGTACATGTGAGGCAGAGAACCTTGCTGGCCTTGTTGAGGGGATCTTGTCCAATGGATGGGGATTGCAGATATACCCCAGGGATTACATCATTGTCACTGCTTGACAGAGGTACAGCAATATAATGGCATTTTATCTCCAGACTGGAGGGTTGGCAAAGGAAACATAACTATGGGCTAGGGTTATGGCTGCCCTTGGGTAGATAGCCTACTATGTACCTATGGACCTATGAACCTATGTTCATAGTTTGTCCCATTCACACTTGTCTATCCCCATCCTCATTCATATGTGTATATTTCTGTGGCACATGATTGAACTATGTATTACCTGCAGGTATGCTGTCTACAGTGCACATACGTCACGGTTGATTACAGTGTATCTGTGTACCTACCTCTGTGATACTGAGGACTACCACACATCCTTCACAGCATTACATGCATATGTCCATACTATTATTCTTTGGCCTGGGGGTTGTTAGGCAACGGTTACGTGTCCCTGTTTGTGCATCATGGTGGTCTTTGACCAGCCTCCGTTGCTATCGTGGGATGGTAGTGTTGGTCTGTGTTTGGGCTGTTTTTTCACTGCCGGTACATCTGTGGGGGGTGGGGTTGGCACATGTTCCTCTTTGCAGGGAGCCCCATCCTGGACATTTGTGTCATGCGTCAAGACTTGGCACGTGCCATATGTCCTGTGCTATTCCCACAGTCGTGTATGCCTTCCTGCATTACTACTGCGTGTTACTGGCTGTTTGTATCTGGTACACATGGCTATTATGGTGGATAGCTTGGCCTATTCCCATGCTATGACATACCCATTCATCCAGGCATATACATGTTATTCCATCCTTTGCTTTGGCCGTGGGTGTTTGGCTGTCCGGCAACGCTATTCTCAATGTGTGATGTCCCACCTTCACCTTCTGTGCCTGTGGCACCCTGTTGGGGCATCCTGCTTGGTGGGCAGATGTTCCGCCATATGTGTTGTGTTTGACATGTCTGCATAGCTAATCATCAGTACGGTGGCTGAACATACTGCCTTGTCCAGATGTGTACAGTTATGGGCACCGTGGCATGTGCACACCTATGGGGTTTCGACAGGTCCATACCACATGCGGGATGTACACATTCTGCCGACACATTCACATGCAGCCATTTGGATATCTGTACCTGAGGTGGGATGTTAACATGTGGGGTACATATTTGCCCACGTGGCACTGCCTAGGACAATACTTCTTACTACATTTCAGGTATACCCATTGTGTGTAGGTGTGTAGCTGCGCAAGGCTGCTAGCTGGGTTGGGTGCATGGTCGTACATGGGTGCGGGTTACATGCTATGACAGGGCTGTTGTGTATTACATTTGCATGCATGGGTTCTGCTTCTGGATATTACGCTTAGGCATACGCCGTCCTATGTGTATCACGGCACCGTTGCTGGGTGTAGTACATGTTGCTATGCCCTGTTTGTCTGTGTTTAGGGTATCTGGTTTCCTTCTTGTTGTTATATCGACACGGCTACCCGGCTGTGTACTCTCACTACTGCTGGTGACCATGCCCATGTGGTTACTCTATGTAGGTGCGGCGCTGACATGCTGCGGTACACCTTCACTGGGTATGCCCACTGACAGTGCATTGTGTGACAGACACGGTATTCGCGTATCCTTTGTTCCTTGGACGGGTACACTTTGGACTTCGTGGGTTAATGTTTGGTTCTCCGTTTTGTGTGAGCGGGTACTATGTTGCATAGTCTGCGACGTTTCATTATCCACGGACCCTGGCTGGTGCGGTTACTATTGCAGGCGGCCTGTGGAAGTCAGCACTTTAGGTTGCTCATCGCCTGCGGATTGGCCACGCCTCGGCGCATCCTACTTGGCTCGCTCACGTGCCCTCCGCGCGTGTCTGTGGGCGCGCACTCAT
>NW_025060484.1:0-5085 GCF_019279795.1 Protopterus annectens
TTCGGGAAAGCTGGAAAGACCACTGAAGTACCTCAACAAGAGGATTACTGGCCTCAAACAGTTGCTCCATGCAACAGACTGAATTAACTCAGTCTGTACTCTGTTGCATACTGTCTACTCAGGAGATCTCTGCCCAACAGACAGGTCCATGTCCAATGCAGAACTGATGTACATGCTATCTGAAGTAAAAGCTCATTGTACCACATGCTCTAGGGATATCATCATCACAACATTAAATAGAACATGTTGGAGGATACATACTAACTCACAGACTTCCCTTGCTTGGAACAGGCTCCCAACCGACATTAAGCTGAGCCCTCACTGACACTCTTCCAGAGGAGCCTTGATGAGTGTATGTGAAACTGAACTGTCACACCCTGGGTCACACCCTCAGCTCTCCTTCACAGAGGCCTAGGGAACTAACTCCCTGGGTGGTGATAGCTGCACACACTGGCCATACTAATATATGCCTTCAGGCAGATAGCCTATACCTACCTATGTACCTATATATATATATATATATGTATATGTAGGGGGAACACAGTATAATAAGCCAAAGATAGATGGGCAGCAATGTGTGTAAGAGGGTGACCATGACAGGGAGCTATCCAGGACTGTCCCGCACAGCACACATCCCAATGGCACAAAAGACATGAGGTGCACATCTCACCCACTGTACATAGCCACCAGTATTTGTAAGCATTACAGTGTATGTGGTCCATGTGCCTGCTGTACAATATGACTGTATAATGAAGTAACATCTACTATCTGTAGACATGTACCTGTCACATAGGTTCATAGATATGTAGTAGACTATCTTCACGAAGGCATATATTAGCCTAGGCAAGTTGTGCAGCTTTCACCACCCCATTGGGTAGTCTCCCAAGCCCTAGTTTTAATAGTTAGTACCCTAAGCCCCTTTCTAGTGGGGCTGCTGATGTGATGCCTGGCGTGAATTGTCTGTTTCCCATCCACTCATCAAGGTTCCTATTGAAGAGTGTCAGGGAGGGTTTGTTGATGTACATTGGGACTCTGTTCCACAGTAAGCAAGTGTCTGGGATGGTACTCTATCCCACCAGCATGTTGTATTCATGTTCTGATGAGGTTCATATCCCTGGAATGTTAGGGTGACTCAATGTTGTTATGTGCAGATGGAGCATGTTCAACAGTTATGTGTTGGACATGGCTCTGTATGTTAGGCAGAGTGTGCCTCTGAGTAGTATGAATGAAGACAGATTTAGTTTTACTAGTTGTGTTGCATAACACAACTATTTGAGGCCAGTAATCCTCTTGGTGAGGTACCTATGTGGTCTATACAGCTGCTGGATATGCTAAGTTCAGTACATCCAAAATGGTGCACTGTACTCAATGATAGGTCTGATGATGTAAAGGTAGAGTGCCAACACTATCTCTTTGGATCCTGATGCAAACCCTTTGTTGATTAGGTGGGCCACATAGGATCTCCCAATCACTTTGGCAACATGGTTGTCAAAGGAAAGATGACTATGTACATGTGTCCCCAGATCCTCCTCACCTTGTCATTTTAAGGGGTAACACCCATGTGGTAGTTTGTGGGTATTTTGTTTTCAACAAAGAGGATCACTATGCATTCCTCCACATTGAGCTTGAAGCCATGATTCTGACACCACACATTTGTCTCATAGAGTCCCTTCTGGAGAATATGTCTGTCTTCGGGGAATCTATTATGGCAAACACTTTACAGTTCCCAGCATACTTAGTCAACCACAACTCTTCTGTGTTGGCATGTACATTTGAGAAGTCTATATCAAACAGGAGGGACCCCAGGACTGAAGCCTGGGGACACCAGTCTTACCAGTGTAGAGTCTGACATGTAGCCAGCAACTCTGTAATGTGTGGGGTCTATCTGTGAGCCAGTTTGCAATCCATCTTGTGATGTATGGATTCATGGCAGGTTGGTGAGTTCATCTATGATACCTGACTGGGGAATGGTGTCAAAGGCCTTAGCAGGATAGGTAGGCTGTGTGGATCTCATTTCAATCATCTGTAGCCTGGGTAACTGTCAAAGAAAACCTCCCAGTTCAGGAGGCGTGGTCTGCATTTGACCAAGCCAAACTGGTGTGCTCAACTGTGTGATGGTTCCCAATCTCTGTATTGTTGACTTCCAGTATGATTGGCTCCATTGCCTTGCAGAACACACTTGTCAGGCTCATAGAGCATGAATGCCAAGGGTTTTTTGTGGCCCCACCTCTGTGGAGTGTGAAGAACGTTGCTGTGCAACATTCTATGGGTACATATCCTGTAGAGAGCATGTAGAGAGAGGTGTAGGTATCCTTGATGAATATGGATACATCCCCACCCTATGTGCTATGATCCAGTTTCTGATGCTGGAAGGTATGGAATGAGTAGTATCCTGGTAGTGCTGGTGTGCTGCCTGGAGCCCTGAACTAGGTTTCTGTTACTGCACAGATATTGATATCCTCCATAATGAGAAGTGCCTCGAGTGTGTGCATCTGGAGGCTGAGACTTCTGGCAATGAGTAGCATTTAGCTCACTTTGCGGTTATTTGTGTTGGTTACGGGGGTTTTGGGTTTTTCCTGTGTGACTGGTGTTCCACACCTGAGTCAGTGCCTCATTGGTCCCATCTGACCATAACTAATTACCCCACATATCCACATTCTGGACCCACACCCCCCTTAAGGAAACCATGTTAAAAAATTCTCCAAAGCCAACTTCATGCTTCTTAAGGCAGAAGTGCTGAACTGCAGGACACCCATGCAGATGGACAATACAGTTATGACTATTGAATCCTTCCCAATTGCACTTTATAAGCACTTACATGACTTCATGCATCGTGCTATCCCAAACAGAACCAAGATGCTATCCTCCAAGAAAAGGAAACCAATCTGGTGTTCCCCTGCCATAAACAAACTGCACAACAGAAGGAAAATACTGTTGCAAAAGAGGGTAAAATCCCATGGGGAGGAGCTCCATGGTCACATCAGTAAGAAGCTGTGATCCCTGATAAAATCCTCCAAAGCTAGTTATGAAAACAAAATCGACACTGATTCTAAAGACAACCACAAAGCATTCTATAGCTATGTCAAGAATCTCAATGGCAACACTCAGATCTGCTCTGAGTTACAGCACAATGGCACTAAATATACAGACCCAACTGATATTGCCAACATCCTGGCAGATAGGATCAGTGCTAACTTTACCCCCCCTTTTACCCATGAAAGAGCACATCTCTATAACGGAAGACTGCAAAGTTGCTGTCAACACGGCTGCACAGGTAAAAAACACTCTCCAAAGCCAGTATCACTGCATCCATAGGACCAGATAACTTCCCAGGCTGTGTTCTACAAAAACTACAGAACGAACAGGCACCACACCTATGTACCATGTTCAGTCATAGCCTCACCTCAAGCTTTGTGCCTGCTGAATGGCGCAGGTTATCCCACTACACAAGGGGGGAGCCACCATGGACCCCAGGAACTAGCGGCCCATCAGCCTGATGAGCCTGCTCTGCAAGGCCATGGAAGGTATCATCATATAACTTATAAAAAAAGACATTGGTAATCTCCAAACTCTGGACCACAACCATGTTGGGTTTGTAAAAGGCAGATCATGTCTCCCAAACCTGATAGACGTCATTGAAGCAGTCACCAAAACTGTAGACAAGGGTAAGCTGGTTCACACAGCCTATGTAGATCTTGGCACAGCTTTCAACACCATCCCCCACTCTGGAATTATAGATAAACCCACTAAACTAGGTATAAATTGTTTGTCACAAGATGGGATGCCAACTGGCTAACTGACAGAACACACACTGTGAAAGTAGTACCACAGGGTTCAGTCCTGGGTCCTGTCCTGCCTGGAATCTACTTCCCTGAAGTAAACTTTAACATGGAAGGTCTGTGGCTAATGAAGTTTCCAGATGACTGCAAAGTAGGAGCCATAATCAAAACTACTGAAGATGTGGACATCCTACAAAAGGGCCTCACTGAGACAGATGCCTGGTGTCAAAGCCATGGCCTCACGCTCAATGCCAAAAGTGCATTGTCATCCCCTTTGGTAAAAACTCTGTAGCCATGAACTAAAAATAGGCAGTAGTATACTTAACACTGAAAGTGTAATAAGAGACCTTGGGTCACAGGTGGACAGGGGCACACCTGTGATAATCACATCCCAGTAGTCAGAAATCCTTCTATGTGGCACACCTCATCACAAAAGGTGTCTCATGCAGATAGAAGAGGACATTGTTCCCCCTCATCACTCACTAGATCCATAATAGAGTACAACCCCCTTTTTCTATGTACCTCACAAGACATCACAACAACTGGGGCAGAAATACCTCACAAAAGTTTGTGGCCTGAAATACATGCCATACACAGACCGTCTCAAAATGCTCCAGCTGTACTCTCTATCACCTACTCAGAGGTGATCTCTGCCTAACATACAAAGCTATGTCAAACACAAGCTGTTGGACATGCTCCACGTAAAACACTCACAATCCCTCGGGTCTTTAAAAAAACCCCTGAAATACAAAAAGGAAAGGGGGTTTTTTATGGATACCCACACCTAAAGGGTTTGTGGCACAGCATGAGGCCTTGGAGACCATGCAAGGGCAACTAATATTGTGCAAAGCTGCTTATCAGATTGTAGCCTGCTACAGATCACCTACCTTGTCTCAGGAACCTCACTCAGTATTTCTGAGAACAGTGGAAAATATAAAGGTCCTACCAAACACCATTATATGAGGGGTTTCCAAAAAACTGGGAGAATTACTCGTACAACTCCTTTGCCCAATGCTTCCAGAGTTTAAAAAATCAAACCCTGGAACAGCTGGTTCCCCCCCCTAGAGGTGACAACATACTGGACCTGATCATCACCAACATGGGGTACCAGTGTTCCACAAAGAGTAAACCCCTCACTGGTAATATCAGATCATAAAGTAATCACACTGGACATCCACATCCCCCCCCAGTCAAGGAAACCACTGTGAAAAAATTTCAAAAACAAAACACACTTCTCAAGACCAAAGTGGAAAGTTCAAAAACACCCTTGCTATAATAATGCTATACAATCTGCAGAATCATTTAC
>NW_025060485.1:0-4725 GCF_019279795.1 Protopterus annectens
TGTATGCTGCCACCTAGTGGTGAAGGAGGGTGGTACACTGAAAGAAGAAGGTTCATTGAGACTCGAATCTTCAGAGTGAAAGAGCCAAGAAAATCAGAAAAACAATCAGTGACCTGAAGTTGGAAAGGTGCTAGCCAGGTAGAAGGAATGCAGTTTATAACTTTCTTATTTCAAAAAATTTCAAAGGTATACATATGGGATTATTTAGAGAAAAAATGAGAAGGAGCTGGAAAAGACTACAGAATCTGTAGTGTAGGGCAGAGAATTTTATAAATACAATACATAAGACATGACGCAGTTTAGAGGATTTACTGCTGGTCTTTTTTGTTTTAAGCTTTACATTCACAATCAGTGGGTTTATGCTGCCACCGAGTGGCAAAAGGAGGGTGGTACACTGGAAGAAGTTTCGTCGAGACTTGAATTCACAAAGTGGGAAGAGCCAATAAAAAGTCCAGAAAAACAATCAGTGACCTGAAGGTTTGGGAAAGGGTTTTTTTCAGCCAGGAGAAGTATGCAGTTTAGAACTTTCTTATTTAAAAATTGCAAAGGTATACATATGGGATTATTGAGGGAAAATGAGAAAGAGTTGGAAATGTCTACAGAATCTGTAGTGTAGTGCAGAGAGAATCATAAATAGAATACTTAAGGCATGAGGCTGTCTTTTTTGTTTTAAACTTTACAGTCACAATGAATGGTGTTTTCTAGCACCTAGTTGTGAGAGGAGGGTGGTACACTGGCAGAAGAATGTTCGACGACACTCAACTCTACAGAGCAGGAATAGCCAAGAAAAAGTCCAGGCAAAACAATCAGTGACCTGAAGCTGGAAAGGTACTACAGCCAGGGAGAAGGTATACAGTTTAGAAATTTCTTATTTCAAAAAGTACATACGTAAACATTTGGGGTTACTGGAGGAAAAAAATGAAAAAGAGGTGGAAAAGTACATAGAATCTGCAGTGTAGGGCAAAAAGAATTATAAATACAATACCCAAGGCATGAGGCTGGTTAGAGGGTTTACTGCAAATCATTTTTGTTTTAAACTCACAATCAATGTACATGCTGTAACGTAGTGGCGAGAGGAGGATGGTACAATGGAAGAAGTAGTTTTGTTGAGCCTCGAATATAAAAAGTGGGAAGAGCCAAGAAAAAGTCCAGAAAAACAATCAATGACCTGAAGTTGGAAAGGTGCTACAGACAGGGAAAAGGTATGCAGTTTAGAACTTTCTTATTTCAAAAATTGCAAAGGTATACATATGGGATTATTGGAGGGAAAAATGAGAAAGTGGTTGAATACAATACGTAAGGCATAAGGATGGTTAGAGGATTTACTGCACGTCTTTTTTTTTAAACTTTAATAAATCAATGGGTGTACCCGCCATTTGTGGGAGAGGAGCGTGGTACACTGGAAGAAAAAGGTTTATCGAGAATAGAATCTACAGAGCAGGAAGAGCCAAGAAAAAGTCCCGAAAAACAATCAGTGACCTGAAGTGTGAAAGGTGCTTCAGCCAGAGAGAAGGTATGCAGTTAAGAACTTTTGTATTGGAAAGGTATACATCTGGGATTATTGAAGGGGAAAAATAAAAAAGAGATGGAAAAGTCACAGAATCTGTAGTGTAGGAGAGAGAATTATAAATACAATACTTTAGGCATGAGGTTTGGGTTTAAAGGGTTTACTGCAGTCTTTTTTTTTTAAACTTTACAGTCACAAATGGTTTTGCTTCCACATAGTGACGAGAGGAAAGTGGTACACTGGAAGATGAATGTCTGTCAAGATCCGAATCTAAAGAGCGGGATGAGCAAAGAAAAAGCCAGAAAAACAATCCGTGACCTGGAATTGGAAAGGTGCTACAGCCAGGAGGGTTTTGCAGTTTAGAACTTTCTTATTTCAAAATTGCAAAGGTTACATATGGGGTTATTGAAGGAAAAATGAAAGAGGTGGAAAAGTCTGCAGAATCTGTAGTCTAGGGCACAGAGAATTATAAATACAATACATAAGGCATGAGGCTGGTAGGAGGATTTACTGCAGGTCTTTTTTGTTTTAAACTTTGCAGTCACAATCAACAGGTGTGCAGTTGTTACAAGACAAGCATGCTACACTGCAACCAGTTTCATCAAGACTCAAATCTACAGAGTAGGAAGAACAAGAAAAATAAAAACAATCAATTGTCCTGAAGTTGGAGTCGTTTTTAAAGCCAGAGGGGAAGGTATGCAGTTTAGAACTTTCTTATTTGAAAAATTACAAGGGTATACAACTGGGATTGTGAAATAAAAAAATTAAAAAGGTGGAAATGTCCACAGAATCTGTATAGTGTAGGTAAAAGAGTAATAAATACAATACATAAAGGCATGGGCTGGTTAGAGGAATTACTGCAGGTTTTTCATTTTAAACTTTACAGTCACAATCAATGGGTGTATGCTTCATCCCTAGTGGCAGAGTGGAGGGCGTTACACTGGAAAGAAGGTTCATCAAGACAAATCTTCAAGTGGGAAGAGCCATGATAAAAGTCAGAAAAGCAATCAGTGACTACAAGTTGGAAAGATTACTACAGCCTGGGAGAAGGTATGCAGTTCACTAGCTTTCTTATTTCAAAAATTGTAAAAGTATAGATGTAGGATTATTGGAAACAAATGAGAAAAGAGATGGAAAAGTCTACAGAATCTCTTGTGTAGGTCAGAGAATTATAAATACAATATATAAGGCATGAGGCTGGTTAGAGGAATTTAGGTGCACATCCTTTTTGTTTTAAACTTTGCAATTTACAATCAATGGGTATATACTACCACCCTAGTGGTTTTGAGAGGGAGTGGTACACTTTCTGGAAGAAGAATGTTCGTTGAGACTCGAATCTACAGGCCCGGGAAGAGCCAGGAAAAACACCAGAAAAGCAGTCCAGTGACCTGAAGTTGGGAAAGTTGCTACAGCCTGAAAAGGTATGCAATTTAGAACTTTATTTTAGAAATTGCAAATGTATATATATGGGATAGTGGAGGAAAAAATAGAAAGATATTGGAAAAGTCTTAGAATCTGTAGTGTAGGAGCACAGAGAAGTAATAAATACAATACTTAAGGCATGAGTACTGTAGTTAGAGAATTTATTGCAAGGTCTTTTTTTGTTTAAACTTTACAGTCAAAATCAGTGGGTGTATTGTGATACTTAGTGGTGATAGGAGGGTGGTACATTAGAGAGAAAAGTTCATCAAGACTGGGTCTGGAGTGGGAAGAGCCAAGAATACGTCAGAAAAACAATCAGTGGCGTGAAGTTGGAGAGGTACTACAGCAGGAGAAGGTATGTGGATTTTTATTGTTGCAGAAAATTCAAAGGTATACATATGGGATTATTGGTGGGGAAAAATGAAGAGCATCACAGGGAGTCTGTAGTTTAGGAAAAAAGAAATATTATATTATAGCCAATACAAGGGCATGAAGCTGGTTAGAGAATTTACTCAGGTCTTTTTTGTGTCCTTTACAGTCACAATCATTGGGTATGCAACCAACTAGAGAGGATGGTGTTTTCGAGAAGAAGGTAAGATGAGACCAATCTACAGGTGGGAAGAGCCAAGAAAAATTCCAGAAAAACAAAATAGTGACCTGAAGTTGGAAGGTCACTGTGGGAGAATGTATGCTGTTTAGAACTTTCTTATTTCCAAAGTGCAAAAGAATATAGACCTTCTGGAATTACTGGAGGGAAAAAATGAGAGAAAAGAGGTGGAGAAAAGTCTACAGAATCTGTAGTATGGGGCAGTGAGAATTATAAATGTAATATATGTAAAAAGCATGAGGCTGGTTAGAGGATTTACTGCAGGTCTTTCTTGATTTACACTTTTTAATCACAATCAATGGGTTTATGCTGCCACCTAGTAGTGAGAGGAGGGTGGTAAATTGGAAGACGAAGATTCGTTGTGGGAAGAGGCAAGAAAAAAGTCCAGAAAAACAATACATAACCTGAAGTAGGAAAGGTGATACAGCGATAGAGAATGTATGCAGTTTAGAATGTTATTTAAAAAACTACAAAAGTATACACACAGGATTATTGGGGAGGTATGAGAAAGGGGTGGAAAAGTCTACATAATCTGTAGTGTGGGTCAGACAGAATAATAAATACAATATGCATGGCATGAGGCTGGTTAGAGGATTTACTGGAGTTTTTGTTTTAAACTTTACCCCAGTCACAATTAATGGAGTTTCTGCTGCCACCTAGTGGTGGGGGAGGAGGGAGGTGAGTACACTGGAAGAGAGAATGTTAGGTCCTGGGCTTCGAATCTACAAGAGTGGGAAGAGAGCCAAGAAATTTCAGAAAAACAATAAATAACCTGAAGTTGGAAAGGTGCTACAATGAGGAGAAGGTATGCAGTTTAGAGACATTGTTTTAATTTTGCAAAGAAATATAGATATACAGGATTATTGAGAAAAAATTAGAAAGAGGGAAAAGTCTACAGAATCTGTAGTGTAGGTCAGAGGGAATTATAAATGCAATATATAAGACATGAGGCTGGTTAGAGGATTTATTGCAGGTCTTTTTTGTTTAAACTTTACACTCAGAAGAATCAATGGGTGGATGGTGCCACCTAGTGGCTAGAGGAGGGGGGACACTGGAAGAAGGAGGTTCATCAATACTGGAATCTAGAGTGGGAAGAGCCAAGAAAAGTCCAGAAAACAATCAGTGACTTGAAGTTGGAAGTGCTACAGCCAGAGAAAGCAAGAATTCTTATTTCAAGGAAAAATTGGGG
>NW_025060486.1:0-5063 GCF_019279795.1 Protopterus annectens
GGTCCTAGTCAGTTAGGCTCAGATGTCCTTCAAGAAGCAACTGCAGTCATAACATAGGGATGTTTTGATGCATCTGCAGTCATAACAAATGGATTGTCCTGCTCAGGCAGCCTTTCGGCGGATTCCAAAGTCTGGGTGGGCCCGGCTGATGTGCTTCACCGGCGTCACTGCTGGTCTTGGTATAAACATCAGCGGCGTTCCTCAGTCTTTCTTGCCGGGCCCAAGAAACTGTTAGGCGGTCGGTCAGATCCAGAGATTACTACTACAATACTCGAGACTTGGGAGTTCTAGACTTTTGAAATTGCTACAATGCCGTGGAATTTCCCGACGCAGACTCTAAACGAAAAGACGGGACCGACATCCTGGGCCTCCACCGACTCCGCCAAAACCTACGCAGTGCCCCGGTTCCCCTAGCGGTTATTTCCCCAACCTGACACCTTTCGACACCCCCGATCCCGGAGGCCACCCCGGCCAGTTATAGATTTTCCTCGGATACTGAAACCGAGGAAATGCCGAGACCATTGCTGTAGATAAGGTCACTCCTGCGTGGAGCTGCTAGGCCTCTATGGCCATGTCTATTAAGGCCTACACGTGCTAAGGCAGCCAGTAGACCAAGCACCTTACTCCTAAGGCCTACCTCAGCCTACTCCTGAAACACAAATCATGACTATGGCGCAGACTTAATTTCCATGATTAGAGGTTCACAGGCCCATCCTGAGAGGATCCCAGCCTCCTCCTGATAAGAGGCCCAGGGTTGAACCCTCTGACCCTATCCCTTCAGATGAAGATTCTGAGGACTCTGTTCCTCCGATGGCCAGGAAGAGCCCTTCCAGACCTATGAGGACTCAGATGCAGAGGATTCCATCCCTCGGCCTCCCTCCTGAGGATATTTCTTTTGGGAAGTTCTGCATACCATGAGGGAACTTTTTTAAGTGGCAAGGCCAGGAATATTCTGATTCAGAAAGCCCTTGAACCTTCCTTAAAAGCCTCAACACGGGCCCCCTAGCTATACCTCCTGTGCTTGATGTTTTGGATGACCTATACTCTGACTCCAGTGTTACCCGGATACTCTTCCTCCTGCCCCAGCCAAGCCAGACAGATATTATAGGGTCCCAGAAACACATTCTCATTTCTTTGGGGCCCATGCTGTTGATTTAGAAACTTTCTCAGGGACCTAAAGGGGTTTCAGCATCCACCTCCAAAATCCTTGCCTTCCAACAGGAAGCTAGGTCATTAGAGATGGGGAAAAAGGTCTACACCTCCACTACTTTATCTATGAGAGCTCTGAATTGCCTCTTTCATATGTTTCAATATCAGGATTACCTGTTAAATGATTTACAGAAAACATTGGCCTCTCCTGAACCTTTAGACAGGAAGTCTTTGCAGGAAGCTGTACATAATTCTCAGCAAGTCAGCAATCACTTTCTGCAGTGTGGATATGATGCATTGGAAGCTTCATGTAGGGCAGCTATGACAGGGCGGTCATTGACATGCATGGTTAAAAGAACAACCTCTACCAGATCATGTTAAGGCAAAACTTCTTGATGCACCTTTGGAAAAAAACAAGCTTTTGGTACTATTGCTAAAGATGTGTTAAAGTCCATCGAGGAAAAAGCAAAATCAGTTCAGACGGTCAAAGATTTCCTCCAGGTTCAGCCACCCAGATTCAGCAGGAATTGGCCTTCTAAAACTGGTCCTTTCCTAATCCTGAAAGATTTCAAAGGGGTAAAAAAAGGTGGCGAGGAAGGACAATACAGAGGTTCTTACAGGGGGCGGCAATGGCAACCAGCAAACCAAAGAAGTGACACAGGGGTCTCCCCCGCCCACAGGGGCAATCTCAATGACTTTCCCTACTTCGCTGACCAAGGAGCAAATGAAGCTCCCTTGGGAAAAATTTTCTCTGTTTTCAGACAATTTGGGACAGATTGACAAAGGACAAATGGATTTTGGACATTATAGACCAAGGTTACAGGTTCCACTTTCATACCTTACCAAGAAAACAAGGCATGCCAAACCTACCACAAAACCAGAGGGCAGAGGCTATCAAGCAAATTTCTCTGCTTGCTCAGATCAAAGCAATAGAAAGAGTTCCTCAACAAGAACAAGGCCAGGGTTTTACTCAAGACTGTTCCTTGTTCCAAGAAAAGAAACTCAATGGAGACCAATACTGGATTTGTCCGCATTAAACACTTTTCTCATAGTACCAAAGTTCAAAATGCTGACTCTACAGCAACTCCTTCCCATGCTGGGCAAGGGGTCTTGGCTGATTACTCTGGACCTCAAGGAGGCATACCTGCATGTCCCTATCAGACACAGCTGCAGAAGATACCTCAGATTTCTTGCAGGGCCAGAGCATTATCAATTCTCAGCATTGCCATTTGGCTTATCTACTGCGCGCAGAGTATTTACAAAATGCCTGGCTTCAGTAATTGCTCATTGCAGGCCCCAGGGGATCCAAATTTACCCATACCTGGACGACTGCCTCATACAAGCGGACGCCAAGTTGATTTTGACAAAAAACTTGAACTATGTCATACAATTGCTACAGGCTCTGGGATACACAGTCCACTTCCAAAAGTCAAGACTTCAGCCATCCCAGCAAATTACCTTCTTAGGAGCCAATCTAGACACAGCCTCTCAAATGGCTTACCTGACAGAAGACAAGCAAGAGAAGTTAAATCATTATTTCAAAGGTTTGGCAAAACTCACCCAGATGACTGCAAGGGGATTCCTACAGGCCCTGGGTTACATGGCATCCTGCATTCTCCTGGTTCCATTAGCAAGACTACACATGAGAAAGCTTCAATGGTACCTAAAAAGCCTATGGTCTCAGCACAGCAACAACCTAGAGACAACCATACCGCTCATTCCATGCCTACAAAAGGAATTCCTATGGTGGGCCTTGGTAAGCCAGGCAAACACAGGTATGTCATTCAAAAAACCTCAAATAACACAGACCATGACCACAGCCGCCTCAGACCTTGGATGGGGGGCGCACATGGAGGGCAGATGTATACAAGGACAATGGTCTCCAAAGGAAACACATCTGCATATAAACCAAAAGGAAATGCTGGCAGTAATGCATGCCATCGAGGCCTTTCGACAACAACTTCAGCAAGGCCATCTACTGATATGGACAGACAACACTACTGTGATGTGGTACATAAACAGGCAAGGAGGCACCCATTCCTACCCCCTTTGCAGACTAACAATGAATCTTTGGGAAAAATCACTGAGCCTAAACATAAAGTTGCAATCCCAGTTTGTTCCAGGCAAAGACAATGTGCTGGCGGACAGCCTAAGCAGGAATTTCATAGATCCCACAGTGGAGGTTACATCCAAAATCTTCACACAACTCACCTCGACATGGGGCAGGCCAGAAGTAGACCTATTTGCCTCCCACCTCAACCATCATCTACAAAAATTCTGTTCAAGGACATACCATCCACAAGCTTGGAAAATAGATGCTCTTTCATTCAACTGGAACTTTCTAAAAATCTATGCATTCCCACCTCTGCCACTGATGACCACTTTTACTAAAGATCAAAGCAGAGAGGCCCAAGGGGATCCTAATAGCTCCAGACTGGCCAAGACAACACTGGTACCCACTACTACGGAGCATATGTCACAACAAAAAGTGGGCCCTTCCCCAATGGCCCCTACTTTTGACTCAACACAACTTCAAAACAGTGCATCCAAACCTTCAGGCACTGCAGCTAACAGCCTGGGAGATCCCATGAATAACCTCAATCTATCTCTCTCCAAGGAAGTCCAGCGGATATTAACAGAAGCTCGAAGACCATCCACCAGAAAGGTTTACTTAGCAAAATGGAAGAGATTCAGCATTTGGAATACCAGCAAGGGACATGATGCATCATTATTGAATATCCCACTCATCCTGGAATATTTGGCAGATATGCTACAGAATGGACTCTCATATTCTTCCATAAAAATACATGCTTCAGCTATCACAGCTAGATATAACACTGATCCGCCTGTGTTTTCACATCCTTTGTTAAGGCAATTCCTCAGGGGAATCAAGAACATTAAGCCACCAAGAAAGGCTCCAGTGCTAGCTTGGGACCTCAACTTTGTCCTAGAAAAACTGACTCTACCTCCCTTTGAGCCAGCAGCTTCAGTGGACTTACAATTTTTATCATGGAAGACAGCTTTCATGTTGGCAATTACCTCAGCAAGAAGGGTTTCGGAACTACAGGCCCTAATGGCAACACCACCGTTCATAATCTTTCACAGAGACAGGGTTTCCTTAAGAACCAACCCTACTTTTATGCCAAAGGTGGTATCTAGGGTTTCTTTAAATCAAGCTATTCACCTGCCTACTTTTTTCCCCAATCCTGAGAGCAAAGGGGAAAGACTGTTGCATACCTTGGACATTCACAGACAACTTCGCTACTACCTGGACAGAACCAAGACCAGTAGGAAGTCTGATCAGCTTTTTGTAGCTTACGCCCCTGGAATACAAGGAAAAGCAATTTCCAAACAGACTATTTCAAAATGGATTGGACATTGCATCAGATTTTGTTATTCCTTCCATGGGAAAAATGTTCCAGCCAATGTCAGACCACACTCCACCAGAGCTACAGCCACCTCTACAGCATTCTTAAGAGGGGTGCCTACAAAAGACATTCTAGAAGCTGCTACATTGAGCTCCGTGCATACATTCTCCAAACACTACAATCTCCCTTTATATTCCAGATCCAGAGCAGGCTTTGCTTCGGCAGTCCTGCAGGGTTTGATTGCCACACCATCTCTTTCCTAGAGCATTCCTCCTCCCCAGCTAAGCTATGGTATTCAACCCATATGTTATGACTGCAGTTGCATTCTCGAAGGACATAGTACAGTACCTACCATAAATGTAGATGTCCGATAGATATGCAACTGCAGTTCCCTCCTCCATACCCTCTATGCCTTGGGTCCACTGTTTATTGCTTACTTATTTGTCTGGAATCTGTTTTGTCTTCCGATTACAGCCTTCCTTGGAGGCACCTGGCATCTGGAGCAAGAAACACTGAAAGAAATGGTCGGCTTGATAGCTTGCAGGC
>NW_025060487.1:0-5216 GCF_019279795.1 Protopterus annectens
GGGGGGGGGGGGGGGGCATGGAAAAAACCAAACCAGTGGTAACTGCTTCTGAAAACTTTATTTGCACTGGTGATAATTCTGATTCAACAGCATTAGTATAAGGTTTTACTCATTGCAGCTGAACTTGTGTTTGAAATGGATTTTACATGATTGTTCTGCCTTTAGATGCAGTTACATGATGATTCTTCCTGAATCTTAGCACATATATACTGTGAAGGCTGGTTAATTTAATTGCAGATTAGCAACATGTTTATCCCTTTCCTAGAAGACAATACACAGACTTCAATTACTGAACTTTAAAGCTCGGTGTCCTTCCTTTTTGTATTCCCTTCAGTCCTATATAGCTCAGCAATTTTAATACATTTTATAACGTTCAGTGCTGTCTTCGACTGACTTTGTTTTGTAACTTTATTTACTGGTCACCTTGCCATCTTACTTATGTAGTTAATTTGTTTGTCATCCACTTGTATTTTGTAATATATGGCTTATTCCATCAGCTTCTATCTGGTTTCTTGAGAAATGATACATTTTTTGATCTGCTCTAGTTAGTAGCTGTGTTGTTTTTTCTGTGGTTAACTGTGAGCTTATAGCTTCCCTCTGGTTTTATAGGTTCATAGGTTCATAGGTTCATACTAGGCTATCAGCCCTAGGGCATTTATAAGCCTAGCCAGAGTTGTGTGGCTTTCACCACCCCTTAGGTTGAAGAATACTATACCCATTAGTTTGCAGTGCCTCTGTCCAGCAGTGATACAGAAATGATCCCCGGGGTAAACCTACGATCTCCCATCCACTGGTCAAGATTCCTCTTGAACAGAGCCAGCGAAGTGCTCTGTCTCACATGGACTGGGATTCTGTTCCACAGCATAGGGAGTCTCTGGGTGATGAATCTGTCCCTCCAGCACATCCTATTTATATCCGTGTTGAGGTTTAAGTCTCTTGCTCTTGTGGCTCTGGTGGATTTGGATTTTTTGAGGTGGAGCATGTCCATTAATTCCGGGTTGGACATGGCCTTGTATGTCAGGCACAGGTCACCTCTGAGCAGACGGTATGCGACTGAATAGAGCTGGAGTTTCTTCAGTCGGGCAGCATATGGCATATTTTTGAGCTCCTTTATCCTTTTGGTGAGGAACTTTTGGGGTCTTTCCAATTGCTGCAGGTGTCGGGTAAGATACATTCCGAATGGGGCATTGTACTCAATCATTGGTCTGATAAGTGAAGAGTACATGGGAACAATGACCTCCCTTGATCTGGATGTGAATCCCTTCATAATCAGGTGGGCAATGTAGAAGGTCCTCCTAACCACTTTGGCAATGTGAGTGTCAAAAGAAAGGTTACTGTCAACTTGGGTCCCCAGGTCCCTGATAGCCTCTTCTGTGCTTAATGGATTGCCACCTATGTGGTAACTTGGGGTTACCTTGTTTTCACCAAAAGGTATGACTATTTTTTGGCGTTTAGCTTAAGGCCATGGCTCTGGCACCAGTTATCCGTTTCTATGAGACCTCTCTGAAGGATATCTGTGTCTGATGGATTTTCAACTATGGCGCCCAGTTTGCAGTCATCTGCAAACTGTCAGCCACAATCCTCCTATGTTTGCCTGCACTTCTGAAAAGTAGATGCCGAACAGGAGAGGGCCCAGGACTGAGCCCTGTGGGACACCGCTTGTGACCGGCTTGGAGTCTGACATGGCACCAGCAACTCTAACCCTGTGGGTTCTGTCCTTGAGCCAGTTTGCAACCTATCTTGTGACAAATGGGTTTACATTTAAGCTGGTGAGCTTTTCTGTGATACCCGAGTGGGGTATTGTGTCGAAAGCTTTTGCAAGGTCAAGGTAGGCTGTGTGAACTGCCTTACCCTCATCAATGGCCTTGGTGACTGTTTCAAAAAAGTCAACCAAGTTCAAGAGGCATGATCTGCCCTTGACAAAGCCAAATTGGGTAGGATCCAATGTCTGTAGGTCCCCTATGTCTTTATTTATGAGTTCCATTATGATCCTCTCCATAGCTTTGCAGACCAGGCTTGTTAAGCTTATGGGGCGTAATTACCAGGTCCGTAGAAGCACTGCCTTTGTGGAGTGGGACCACAGTTGCACGCCACTCTTTGGGTATCCTGTGGTAAGGCTAAGATTAAACAGCAGCCTTATGTGTGGGTTTAGTTCCTCATTGAGTTCTGTAGCACAGCCGGGGACACCATCCGGTCCCATTATGCTGTGTTTTTAGCTTTAGAGAGCAGCTCTCACCTGGGCATTTGAGATGATTGGGAGGCTACACTCTGCTGGGATAGATATTTCTCCTTTTGGGGAGGGAGGGAGAAATTTGCACTGAACCTGTCTGCCAGTATGTTTGCAATGTCTGTGGGTTCAGTGATTTTTGTATCATTTTGGACTAATTCTGAGCATATCTGGGAGTTTCCACCCAGATTTCTAACATAGCTAAAGAAGGCCTTGTGATTGTCTTTTGAGTCCTGATTTTTCTCTCAAAGTTGGCCTTGGATGATTTTGTGAGTGAACGTATTCTTTTACTAGTATTGAGCAGAGATGTCTTCCCTTTTAGGGATTTTGCTCTATCTTGTAGTAGCTTTCTCCTCTTGTTGTAAAGTTTGTTTATGGCTGGGGTCCACCAGATCGGGCACTTGCCTTTGGTGGAAAGGGTCTTGATTTTATTTGGGATTGCTTGATCCATGCAATCCTGGAGGTGCTCAGAAAGCATTTGTAAGGGATTCAGCAGTGGGTTGTGGTTTCCAATGGCTCAGGGGCCTTGAAGGATACCACACCAGTCTTAAGAAGTGTGAAGTTGGCTTTTGAGAAGTTCTTCACTGTGGTCTTTTGTTGGTGGGGCGGGATGTGGATCTCCAGTGAGATTAGTTTATGGTCAGATCTCACCAATGAGGGATATACTTCGTGTGGAGCATTTTGTCCCCATGTTTGTGATGATCAGGTCTAGTATATTTTCACCTCTTGTGGGCATGGTGACAAGTTGTTCCATAGCATTTGAGTTTATGAACTCCAGGAACCTTTGGGCTAGGGTATTGGGGCTTGAGTAATGTTCCCAGTCTATGTTTGGGTAGTTGAAGTCACCCAATATGATGGTGTTTGGAGAGACATTTATACTCTCCAGTGTCTTCAGGAAGGCTGTGTGGGGTTCCTGAGTTTGAGAGGGTGGCCTGTAACATGCTACAAACTGTAGAGCAGTTTTACCTATGGTTAATTGCACCTGAATGGTCTCTGATGCTTCATGAGTTGCCACCAGCCTGGAGGTGTGGGTATCCTTGATGAATATGGATACACCCTCCTTTGTGGATGGTCCGGTTTTGGGGCCGGAACGCATGATATGAGGTAAAACCTGATAGTGCCGGGTGCTCTCAGGAGCCTTGAACCAGGTTTCTGTCACAGCACAGACATCATGTTCTCCATACTGAGGAGGGCTTGAGTGCATCTTGAGATTTAGACTTCTGGCATTGAGCAGCATTACCCTTAGTTTTTCCATTATTGTTTTCTAGGGGTGGGTTTAGAATTTGAGCCTTGTCTAAAAAGGCACTATGGGGTGGCAAGAGCCTTTGCCAATATCCGGAAACCCAGGGTGACAGGTACAAGCCATCCCTTGAAGCAGCGTTTGTCAAGCATGTCATTCCAGGCAGACAGACATTGGATCCCCTTAGAATGACACCAGAAATTAAGCCAATTATTAAAACTGATAATTTTGTCTCTGTATTGTGGCATCATTCCTGGTGAAGGTAGGATACTGCTCAGGGTCAGGGTCATACCAGCCTGGGCTACATAATCTGAGAGCTCCTCTATGTCTCTTTTCATGTAGTCCAGGGAGGTACATCTCAGGTCATTCACACCGGTATGGACAATGACTGAGCCATACTTGTACTTGCTGTGGAGTGACCTGAGTGCTTGTGTTATGTGGCAGATTCTAGCGCCCAACAGGCAGCTTACTGTGACCCTCTCCTTGTTCAGTCTGGTGAGTGGGACGTCAGTGTGTCTGACTATGGAGTCACCTATGACAAGTGTGTCTGGCATTGTGTTTGGCCTTAAGGGCTGTGACTGATTTGCACACTGACTTTGTGATATATGTGTTGCTTGTGTTATGTCATGAGGTGGCAGTTGTTTGGGTGTCTGCTTTGGAGGCCTCTGCAGTTTTGGTAGATTTTTGATCAGTGCCTCATCAACACCTCATCAACACCTCCTGAGGTAGATGAAGGCATCTCTCCAGCTTGTTCACATTTCCTGGTCTGGAAACAGAGTTCACAGATTTCAGGAGTCATGCCTGTTCAGGATATACTGAATAAACCATATTCATAGGTTCATAAGTTCATACTAGGCTATCTGCCCTGGGGCAATTATAAGCCTAGCCCGATTCTGTATGGCTTACCCTTGATTTGAGTATACTGTGCCCTTTTTAAGGTTTAGTTTACTGTGCCTCTGTCTAATAGTGACACGGAGTAATCCCTGGGACAAACCTAGATCCCCATCCACCTATCGAGATTCTTCTTGAAGAGATTCAGTGAGGTGCTCTGCCTCACATGAACTGGAATTCTATTCAGAGCAAAGGAGCTCTGGGTTATGAACCTGTCCCTCCAGCAAGTTCTATTTTTGTGCTGATGTTCAATTTCCATGTGTGGCTCTAAGGATTTAGACCAAAAACAAGGTGAAGACAATAATCCAAGTAAATGGAACCAACAGCTGAATATGAATTTTGAGATACTTGAAATAAGAAACAATTGTATTCCCATGGTTTTTTAACACTTCATCAGATGTCCAGTTGTTCAACTTTTATAAACCAGTTAATTAATCAATTACAAATATTCCCTCCAAATTCATACCTTAATTGTTTTAAATGTTCCAAATTTCTAAAAAAATTTTTATTATTTATTATTAAATCATTTCCTAAAACCATTTTCATAAAACCTTATGTAATTTAAATGAATCTTTAATATTGTTATAAACACCATTTAATTAAAATTAATAAAAATTCAAAACAAAATAATATTCTATTATTTAAACATGAACTAGTGAATGTTTCTTAGCCAGGTTTGCCCTCTAGTGACCATTTATCATTATTGCACTTAATAAAAGTAAAAAATACTAAAAATATAAATATTTAAAATTAAAAGCAAAAATCAAAAAAAGAAAATTCCTTTTTGAAAATTAAAAATATCAATTAATTGGATGAATTTGGGAAATATTTTAAAAGGTTAATTACTTAAAAATTTTA
>NW_025060488.1:0-4357 GCF_019279795.1 Protopterus annectens
TTAAAAATTTTTTTTTGGGGACGGGCCATTTTCCTCCAGGTTTTTTTTTTCTTGCCCGGGCCGCCCAAAAGGGGCCCCGGGGGAAAAAGCGGGGTTCCCCCCAAGGGGCGGTTTTTGGGGTTAAAAAAGGGATTTCCCGGGGGGGAAAAAATTTTAACTCTAACCAAATTACTACCAAAAGACTTCTAAAAGCTGGCCCCGGGGGGACTCTTTCTTGCCTCAGCCGATGTCAAAAAAGTTAATGTTTTTGGGGGAAACAAATACCTCAAAAAGATTTCCCTTACTGTTCTTTTTAGGCCCAGACCACGCGTAGCGTTTTTTAGCCTGTCTTTTTAACCGACAGTTGCGGTGGGGTTTTGCTGAAAAAATTTTCGCTAAATTTTTGTACATTATGCCGCCGGATCCTCCGACACAAAAATTTTAAAAAAAAAAAAAGGACCGACCCCGGGTCCACGGTTTGGGCCAAAACCCGGGTTAAGCAAACCAGTGTCTGGGTTTGCTGAAACCGAGAAGCGGTTTTTTTCCAGCGAAACCATGCCTTCTACCGAGGCCTCTAACCTGGTAGAATCTTGAAACCCAAACCTTCTGTGCAGTTTCGGATTTATCAGACACTTTTCCCTGGATATTTCCCCTGCACGTGGAGCTGCTGGGCCCTTTGCAGCCATGTCTATTAAGGCCTTTGCCAGGGCTAAAGCAGCCAAAGCTAATCTGTGCCTAAAACCCCCTCACAGGCCCAGCACTAGCCCCAATGCTTTTTTTGGCGAGGATCTCATTTTTTTAAATTTGGGGATCCCAGCCTCATCCAGACGGGGCCCCTCCCCTCCAAAAAAAGGGGCCTAGAGCAGACCCCCCAGTATCCCGAGGGTTCTTCTGATGAATCAGAACATACAGCCCCTCCTGAGGCTTTATTCTCCTTAAAAGACTCTGATGCTGAAGAGTCCATTCCTTCAGCCTCTCCACCTGAGGAATTTTCCTTTGGGGAAACCTTGCATGCTATGAGGGAACAATTTCAGTGGGGGCCAAGATTTTCAGACTCCAGAAAAGGCTTAGAACCTTTTACATTTGCCAAACATAGGCCTTTAGCTATACCTCCAGTTCTTTCTGTTGTAGATGATGCATTTAATGATGCTTACTGCTCCTGATTCTTTACCCCCCCTGCTAAGCCCGAAGGTTCTACAGGGTCCCGGACACTCAACATTTATACAAGGCTCCTTTGCAGATCCAGACTATCTCCCAGGGCCCAAAGCTGAGCACTACTTCCAAAACCCTCCCTCTGAAAGGGAATCCAGGTCCTTAGAAAATGGGGAAAAAAGTTTACACTTCTGCTACTTGTCAGCTGGGGCCCTTGAACTGCAATTTCATATGATTCAATATCAAGAGTTTATGCTTGACCAGTTAACTAAAAGTTCCTCTGAAGAACCTTTAGATAAAAATATGTTCAGGAAATGGTACATAACATACAGCAGGTTAGTAACCATCTTTTAAAATGTGGCTATGATGCACTGGAGGCTTCCTTTAGATCAGCCATGACTGGCACAGTTATAAAAGGGGCATGCATGGTTGAAAGAACAGCATTACCAGACCATGTCAAATAAAAATTTTTATGCACCCATGGACAAGGTCAATTTTTTTGGGTTTCCCCCTCCCAAACAGGTGCAAAAAAAGATGGAAGAAAGGCAAAATCTGTACAAACAGTGAAAGATTTCTTACAGGTTCAACCTCCAAGGTTTAGCAGGAACTGGCCCCCCAAAATTGGTCCTTTCCAGACCCAAGGCCAGAGGGGAGGAATAGGCCCAAAAGGCAGAAACCAATCCAGAGGTGCCTACAGGGGGGCCCAGTGGCAAAGGGAACAACCAACGAGGACCAGCCACCACCCCCAACAACTCAATCACAGTGACTTTGGCACCGCCCCCGGGAACAACTAGAAGCACCCTTAGGCGAAAACTAACCTTATTTTCAAAAACTGGCACTGCATCACAAGAGAAAAAAGGATTTTGCAAACTATAGACCAAGGTTACAGGTTTCCCTTTCCATACTCTACCAGGAAGAGAGGAATGCCAAACCTACCACCTTTCAAAGGGCAGAAGCTCTAAAACAAATATCTCATATTAAGAATGAGAGCTGTGGAAAAAGGGACCATCTATGGACAAGGAAAAAGGGTTTTACTCCAGACTCTTCCTGGTACCAAAAAAAAAACAAATGGAGACCTATTCTAGACCTGTCCCCTTTAAACGCATTCCTCATTGTTCCAAAATTCAAAATGCTGACCCTACAGCAGCTTCTTCCCATGCTGGGCAAGGAGTCTTGGCTGGTAACTCTAGATCTCAAGGAGGCATACCTGCACGTCCCCATAAGACCAATTTTCAGAAGATACCTCAGATTTCTTGCAGGATCAGAGCATTATCAATTCTCAGCATTGCCCTTTGGCTTATCTACTGCCCCCGAGTGTTCACAAATGCCTGGCATCAGTAATTGCTCATTGCAGCTTCAGGGAATCCAAATTTATCCCTACCTGGACGACCCCGATACAAGCGGGCAACAAAACAAACTAACAGAAGACTTACAAAGAGTCATTTACCTGCAAGCCCTGGGATATACAGTCAATATAAAAAATCAAGGCTGATCCATCCCAAAGAATAACCTTTCTGGGTGCAGAGCTGGACACATCAAAACAAATGGCATTCCCAACTGCAGAAAAGAAAACAACTTCCTCTCTACTTCTTGGCATTAACAAAGCAGAACCATAACTGAAAAAAATGCAAGCTTGGCTTCATGGCATCCTGCATAATTGGTCCCTCATGCCAGACTGCATATGAGAAAGCTACAGTGGTACCTAAGAATTTTGGTCCCAGCACAAGCACAGCCTAGAAACCAAAATTCCAATAATTCCATGCCTGAAACAAGAGTTCCTATGGTGGGCTCAGGCCTGTCAATCAAACCCCGGATTTCCCTTCCAAAAAAAACCAAGCCAAACCATCCACAGATGCCTCAGACCTCGGTTGGGGCACACATGCGGACAAGTGCATACAAGGCTTATGGACTCAAGACCAGCTGCCCATAAATCTAAAGGGAAAAGCTGGCAGTAAAATGGCAATCCAGCATTCAGACCTTTCTCCAAGAAGGTCAGTTGATGATAAGGACAGACAACACCACAGTTATGTGGTACATCAACAAACAGGGGGCACACATTCATACCCTATGCCGGTGGCACTGGACCTATGGGATGTGGCCCCTGAGCTACAACATTCAGTTACAAGAAATTTTTTGTACCGGGAAAAAAAACATTCTAGCAGACATATTAAGCAAAAACCCACAGATGCCCGAATGGATGCTGCATCCGGACATCTTCAAAGCCATCAAAGAAATGGGGATTCCAAAATAGACTTGTTTGCACCCCCCTCAATCACCAGCTAAAGAAATTCTGCACAAGGCACCACCCACTTGCTTGGAAGGTGGACCCCTATCTTTCAGTTGGAAAACCTGACAGCATATGCATTCCCACCACTTCCTTTGATGCACAAGGTGCTTTGAAGATCAAAGGGGAAACGCCCAAGGATCATTCTGATAGCTCCAGACTGGCCAAGACAACATTGGTACCCATTGCTGAGGAGCATGCCCGGGAACAAATATGGCCCTCCCCCTGATCCCATTATGTTAACACAGAACAACTACAACACCCTGCATCCAAACCTGAAAACTCTGCAGCTAACTGCCTGGAACATTACATAAAACAATTAACCCAAATTTATCCCAAAGGGTTAAAGACTTTATCCGGGAGGCTGAACCTTCAACAAGAAAGAATTATGCAGCAAAAGGGAAAAAGATATCTCATTGGGGGTAGTGCAAAGGAGAAGATGTTTAAACATAGCCAACATCCTGGAGTACTTGGCAGAGCTCTTCCAAAAGGCCTGTCCTATTTTTCCATCAAGATACATGCATCAGCTATTTCAGCAGAATAAACTTGGGTCCTCCTGTCTTTCTCATCCTCTGCTCAGGCAGTTTCTGAGAGGAAATAAAAAAGTAAAAACCCCCCAGGAAACCACCATTGCCAGCATGGGACTTGAACTTTGTGCTAGAAATTACCTTCCTCCCTTTTTAACCAGCAGCAACAGCAGAAATTTCAATACTTATCTGGAAAACTGCTTTCCCGCTGGCAATAACTTTAGCAAGAAGGGTCTCTGAACTACAGGCATTAATGGCAGTACAACCCTTCCTGATCTTCCATCAAGATAGAGTGTCCATGAGAACAAATCCTACATTTATGCCTAAGGTGGTATCCAGAGTGTCTTTAAACAGGCTATCCACCTACCTACATTCTTCCCAACCCACAGAACAGGGGAGAAAGCTTTCATACCTT
>NW_025060489.1:0-4496 GCF_019279795.1 Protopterus annectens
TCTTGTTTTTTCCCTTTTTGTTTATAATACCTCCCCAAATTACCCCTTTCCCCTTTTCCCAATTCCCCTTACCTAAAAAAAGGGGAACTTAAAAAAACCCCCAACAACTGCCCATTTTTAACCTGCGTGGACCAAAAAAGAAATTTTTGGCGACCTCTTTTTTTCCTCCCCCCCTTTGGGGGGGAAGGCAAACCCCCAAATTTTTTTTCACCTGGCTGAAAAAAAGGGCACTATACCTTTCCTCCCCCTTGCAATCCCAGCTTTTTTCTGTCTTTTCCCCTTTGGCCCCTTTTCACCACTTTTTATCTCCCCACTTTTCCAAAAAAAACGGGGGGAATGCATTTTAAGCTGTTGGGGTTTGTTATGTGCTTTTTTGCTTTAAAATTCAAACCCCCCCAAATTCAACCAAAAAAGCCTTGTCCCCCTTAGGGGCCCCTTTTTTGCTGCGAAAAAACACCCTTCCTTTTAAACCCCCCTTCACATAAATCATGAAAATGCCACTGATTAAAAATTTTGGGGAAAAAATATACATTCCCAAAAGGGGTTTAAAGGAAAAAAAATATAACAAAAACCTTTTTTTTAACTTTTTCCCCAAAGGTTTAAGTTAAGCTTATAAAGAAAGCCACTGCATAAAAAGTTCACACATTTTTAAAACAGTTATAGCAGGCAAAACCCCTTCAAAAATGTTTTCAATACAAGGAGAAGGTTCTCTGGGAACCCAAATTTTTTAGATCCTAAATGTCAAAAAAAAAAAAAATTAAATAGTACTTAAACCACTATAATTCCCCAAAATTCATGTCCAAATAAAACATCCTTTAACTTATTTGGTACTTTTTAAATGAAAAAAAATAAAATTCCCCTGATCTTTGGACAGTAGGGGTAACAATTCTACCTGTCAAGGTTTTGGGGGCAAAATTTAGGTCTAGAAACATTCAAAAACTCAACCCCCCTTTTTTTTTTAAAAAATAAACCTTTTATTAAAAAATTTCCCCAAAAAAAGTGGTCCCCACTTTGGAAAGCGGGTATGACCGACAGCAAAAACTTTCAGAATGGTTGCAATAACCCCCCCGGGATTTGCCCAAAATTGGATGGGTAAGGCCCCCAGCACATTAGTACCTTAAAAAACCTTTCTTGTTGAAAGCAACATTTTTTTAAAAAAAAAAAAAATCGATGCAGACTACGCAGCAGAAAAAAAAAAAGATAAAAAATATATATTGAAAGAAAAATAATATATTGAAAAAAAAAAAAAAAAAATATATTGAAAACAAAAAATATATTGAAAACAAATTAATTGAAAAAAAAAATATATTAAAATATATATATATTGAAAAACAAAATATATTGAAAATAAAATAAATTGAAAAATAAAATAAATATATATTTGAAAAAATACATTGAAAATAAAAAAATATATATTGAAAAACAAATATATTTGGAAAAAAATCAAGATATAACAAAGAAAGTTAATTACAAAACACACGGAACCAACAAATACAAACACATACAAAGGAAAGGTATGTAACAGCTATGTATTTACTGGCATGTAGTAGATGTTTATGAAGAGTACTCTACATAGTTTGAATCATCCATATGTGGCAGCAGTACGTATCAATGCACAGATGCCCTGCATAACTACTGGCATGGAGAAATGAATGTGTAGCTCTGTGCAGTGGGATATGACTGTGACATATGTAGTTCAGCATTAAATGTCAAACATCTGATCCATGTTATCTGTGTTCTGTACAGTAGTGTATACAATGTCTGTTTGGGGAGTAGGGATAGTTATATAAACATGGATGTGACAGAGTAACAAATGCATGATAGTCATATTAATGTGTGGCTTAGCATTGGCAACAGCTGTACCAGGCTAGTATGCTCATCTAGCATTTGCAGCTATATATACACCCTCTAATATTACTGTGTGCTCACATGTGACACCTGTTCATGTTGCAGCAAGGCCCAACAGGTCAGCCATGAGGTACGAACTTACAAAGTGTATTTTGTGTTTTAGGGCCACCATACGGAGAGATCTGTCTGTGTCAGATATATTAGCATCTGTACATGTGCATAGAGCAAGGGACATACTGCAACTGTTGTGAAGGTGGACATATATATTTGTTGAAGGTTGTTATGTGCATATTTCTATGTAGGTTGTAGTGTGTGGCAAACAAGACAGCATACAGTGCTGGTATATGACATGTTGGTTAAACGGGTTGATTTCAGGTTTGCAGTGTTGCAGCCAGTGGGGCCTTAAAGCTACATGGGCTGAGAACACCTTCAATGCATTCCGCACAACACTGTGCAATTTTAAACATAATTTATACCTCAAAAAAACCATAATTATTTTCCCACCATATGTTATATGTATTTTTGTTGGTGTTTTTGTGTGTGTGTGTGTGTGTGTGTGTGAGTGTGTTTTTTTGTGTGTGTTTATATATATATATATATATATATTTTTTTTTTATATATATATATATATATATATAGAGAGAAAAAGAGAGAAAGGGTCATATTTACTGAAACAGATGCCTGGTGACAAAGCCATGGACTCAAGATGTTGACACTGCATTGGGCATCCCTTCTTGCAAAACTCTGTACCCATTAACTACCACATAGGTGGTAGTTATTAAACAAGGTGTGATAAGAGACCATGGGACACAGGTGGACAGTAGTCCCCCTTTGATCACAGTGCCACACTAGTCATGTATCTGTCTGTGGCCCCTTCATCAAAAAAGGTGTGTCATCCGGGAAAAATATAGGTCAGTGTTCCCCTCTACTACACATAAACCCATTATAGATACAATGCCCATGTGGTATGTACCTCACAAGAATCTACAGCAACTGAAACACAGACATACCTCAAAAAGAGTAATACCGCCTCAAACAGATGCCCTATGCAGACGTCTCAAAAACCCCAACTAGACTGTGTAAATACCCCTACCCAGAGGTGACCTCTGCCTAACATACTAAGCTATGTCAAACCAGAGCTGTTGGACATGCTCCACGTAAACAATCACAATCCCCCTAAGCTCAGGGGCCTAAACCTTGACCACAATAAACAGCACATCTGGAGGGGTAGATTCCTATCTCAGAGACATCCCATACTCTGGAACAAACCACCTATCAAAAGCAAACAAAGTCCTAATTAAATCTCATAAATAATCCTGAAGATTGTATGGGAGATAGGAAATACACCCAGGGGAAACACCTCTGTGGCTCTGCTTGACAGGGCCATGAAATTTAAATTTCCTGTGTGTCAAAGGCCAGGGTAGGTATGGCTAGCTTCTATAGGCCCTAGGGCCAATAGCCTATTACCTACCTATGAACGATAAAACCCACATGTACTTGTTGCAATAATTGCTATGTGAGGTTGACTGAGTGTGATGGTGAATGTGTTGGGAATGTGTCAGAGTTCTGTATATGTGTGATAGCTTAGTGGAAACTGTTTCTGCATGGTATTATGTGTCTAGCTTGATCCCAGCAAAAGATGTGTATGCAAATTTCTAGGCAGAAAAAACATATGCATATGGTCTGGAAAATCCCTTTTGTAACTGGGGTGTCCCATTGTAGGCTAAAGCAGTACATGATGCTTATTGAGTGTTACTGCTGGGAATCCAACTCCTGTAGAACTGTAGTACTACCTGAAGCTGTATGCCTAAACAGCACAGTATGGTTATGTCCACATTTCTTGGAACCACTGTTTTTTGTGTTCCCGTAGTCCTCACAGATTACATACCTCAGGCATAAGGTTTGTAACTACTGACACACAGTACTGTATGGTACAAAAAGGTAAACTGGGTTGCCATACCTTTGTGTCTTTTTGTATGTCTGATGTGTGTGTGGGTATGCCTGTACCATGGCCTCGGTCATATGTGTTTACAGGATATAAATGGGATCTAGCAACATGTATAGTCTAGTACAGCAGTATCCACCTATATTAACAAATTGCACATATGTTAGGCAGGGGTTTGCCATCAACTAGTGTGGTATACTGGTAATACTGTAACTGGACTTTACAATCATTGCAATGGATTACATATTTCTTATGCATTAGCTTGATATATACCTCCTGTGGTAGGTGGTGCATTGTGTCCCTACAGTGTGCCATGTACGTTTTATAGTTTACAAACTGGTTTATCTTTGTTGCTGTGCAAAACATGGTTTGATATATAAATGTGCCAGGGCACTTTGGGGGGCAAAAAAACGGGTTGCTTTTATGGCAGTTAATTGATATCTGTACTTTAAAAAATGTGCCACATGACTTGCTCACACATATTGTTTCATTGTCTTCCAGGGGCATGGCCACCATCTTTAAACCCACCTATAGCCCGGGAGAGGAGGGGAGATAATGACAAGCCTGGTGGGACTATGCCCTGCTGTTCTCCAGAACCACCAGGACCCATGAACAGACTGGCTGTGGCAAGATCCCGTAGGGTAAATGACATAGGCATGCATAACCAAAAATATGAGCAGGTACCCCTCACTGCAGTGATTTA
>NW_025060490.1:0-5249 GCF_019279795.1 Protopterus annectens
TTTGTAAGGCCCCTGACGAAAAGGGGAGCCACGGACCCTGGGAACTACCCATTAGCCTGACGAGCCTGGTCTGCAAGGCCATGGAACATATCATCATGGAACTCATAAACAAAGACATTGGTAATCTCCAAACTCTGGACCCTACTCAGTTTGGATTTGTAAAAGGCAGATTATGTCTCCTAAACCTGATTGACTTCTTTGAAGCATTCACCAAAGCCATAGATGAGGGTAAAATGGTTCGCACAGCTTATCTAGATCTCGCCAAGGCTTTCGACACCATCCCCCACTCTGGAATTATAGATAAGCTCAGTAAACTAGGTATAAATCCCTATGACACAAGATGGGTTGCCAACTGGCTCACGGACAAAACCCACACTATGAAAGTAGCGGATTCCAAATCCGACATTAGACCAGTGACAAGTGGAGTACCACAGGATTCAGTCCAGGGTCCTCTCCTGTTTGGTATCTACTTCTCTGAAGTGCAGGCCAACACAGAAGGTCTTTGGCTAACAAAGTTTGCAGATGACTGCAAACTAGGAGCCATAATCGAAACTCCTAACGATGTGGACAAACTACAAAAGGGCCTCACTGAGACAGATACCTGGTGTCAAAGCCATGGCCTGAAGCTCAATGCCAAAAAGTGTATTGTCATCCCCTTTGGTAAAAACTCTGTACCCATGAACTACCACATAGCTGGTAGTCTACTTAATGCTGAAAATGTGATAAGAGACCTTGGGATACAGGTGGACAGTAGTCTCTCCTTTGATAATCACATCACCACAGTGGTCAGGAAATCCTTCTACGTGGCTCATCTCATCACAAAAGGATTCTCATCCAGAAAAAAGAGGTCATTGTTCCCCTCTACTCATCACTCATTAGACCCATTATAGAGTACAACGCCCCTTTTGGTATGTACCTCACAAGACATCTACAACAACTGGAAATACCACAGAAATACCTCACAAAGAGGATTACTGGCCTCAAACAGATGCCCTATGCAGACCGTCTCAAAAAACTACAGCTTTACTCCATCGCATATCGCCTACTCAGGGGCGATCTCTGCCTAACATACAAAGCCATGTCAAACCCAGAGCTGTTGGACATGCTCCACTTAAAGAAATCCCAATCCCTCTGAGCTACACGCTCTAGGGACCTTAACCTTGTCACCACAATAAACAGAACATACTGGAGGGATAGATTCCTGTCCCAGAGACTTCCCATACTCTGGAACAGATTACCTATCTATGTCAAACAGAGCTCCTCATTAGCACTCTTCAAGAAAAATCTTGATGATTGGATGGGAAATGGGAAATTCACCCCGGGGATCACTTCTGTGGCTCTGCTCGACAGGGGTACAGGAAAATAATTTTCTTGGGTGGCGAAAGCCAGGGTACATTTTTTGGCTAGGCTTGTATGGGCCCTAGGGCCAATAGCCTAGTACCTACCTATGAAACTATGAACCTAAAAGATAACGGATTACTGTTTCATTAAATCAGTATTATATATTTGGAGATGATGTGAAAAATGTGCTCCCTATATTGGAGGGAATGGTGGTGGAAGTGGGAAGATTACTTTTCAGTGTATATCAAGATCAAAACTGAACCAATACAAGGACTACACATATTATAAAAGACAGGGATGTGACCATTTTTTCAGAACTACTAATTAATTATATAGTAAAAGAAAGGGGCACAGAGTAACACAGTTGAGTATCACTGTCACCTCACTACAAGATATTATCCAATTCAATTCTTGTTTGGTTGTCTTGTCTGTACAGTCTGCATGCCTTCCCAATGTCTGTGCAGGCTTCCTCTGTCTGCTTCAGTTCCTTTTCACCTTCCAAATATTTGCAGCAGGTAAATCATCTTTCTCCAAATTGCAGTGTGTGTGAGTGTGCACTCTGTGACAGACCAGTAGTCTGTCGTGTTTATCCCCATTGGTTGTTGGGATAGGCTCTGGTTTCCATGTGTAGAGAATAAAGTCAATTAACAGAAAATGGATCAGTTGGATTTAAAAAAGAACAATTAGAAAAGTGGAATAAACCTTTAGCCAGAATTTTAGAATAATTTCTAAGAAAAGAAAAAATATGCAGTATAACATATACAAATGAATAAAAATGGAAAACAGTTACATAAAAGGATTTTAGGGCAGAAAAATAAAGGAATTGTTTGTAAAATGTATGATATAAAAGCACAACAAACTTCAGAAGTTGAGAATGTAAATAGGTAAACAATAGCCAAAGCTGCAAGAGCTTCTTTTTGTAGGAAGGGAAAGAGAAGATTCATTCAAATGTAAAAATGTGATATAAAGGAGTAAAGAAAAAAAAAACACCATGAATTTTAAAACTGTAAAAGCAGAGCCATATCATGGTTGGAGTGAAGATGATGTCTGCCAGAGGTACACCTACTATGGGATGCAAACAGCACTGAAGAAGAGTAGGTGTCAATCCATCCATGCAAGCAGTGTATACAATCATTTCACAGCCACATTTCCAGTCATGTCTACTTAAATGACAGCCAATGTTTCTTTTGTTTAAGTGTGCATAATTGTGGCATGAGTTGCTGTTTTGTCCTTTACATACAAGTCTGCAAGCAGTATTGAAATCATACTGTTCACAAACTTGTAAGTTAAGGGCCAATCAGCACCTCTTACATAGTACATAACATGCCTTTTTCAGTGTATATGAGTTAGGTATAGGAATAGCTTTTATGGAGATGGACATATAATAGCTGTTCTCCCGTTCGATTCTCGGCTGGAGTGCGGGGAGTGCCTTCTGTGTGGAGTCTGCATGTCCTCCCCACGGTTGGGTGGGCGTTCGAAAGACATGCATAAATGGGTTGTTGAAGGTTGAACATCGAGCTGGCACCTCGGCGTTTGTGAAAATCTACTGCCAATCATTAGCAGACCGGAGTTCCGCAGTGGCGACCCCTAACCGGGAAAAGCCGAAAGACAAACAACAACAACAACTTCCTTATGTTGTTGAGGAGGGAGACCACTTGGGGAGGAGGAGTGCAAAGGGTAGCAGCTAACCTACCTAGAGCTTTGAGTAGAAAACTGAGAAATGTCAACATGCAAGCAGTTATCTTAAATGAAACAGCTGATATCAGAAATGAACCTATATGTTTTATATAAAGAACAGCAAATAAACTAAAAAACAATATAACTTTTTTAATATGCATATGGAAGATCTAGCAAGGATTAAATTAAAAATGTTTTTTAAATAATGGCATAATATGAAATCAAATGAAGTAAATGTAAAAAGCCTAAGCAGCTGCAACAATGAAGCAGAACTATATGTAGGAATATAAAATGTAAATTGTTAAAATGTAAAAAGTGAGCCTCTTTTTATTAAACTGGGATAAGTATTACACATTTTTCAAAAAGTATGCTTTCTTAATATGAAAAGGATTTCTGTGCCCTGCAACATAGAGGAGAAAAGTGGATATGACTACAACATCCACACAAGTGTTTTGCACACTGCTTTTCATTCAAAACAGAAGTGGATTGATTGTAGTAAAATTGCCTATTTATAAATTGCTGTGTATTCTTTTCTTGCATGTGAGCAATCTGAATGCAAATAGGAAGAAAAGTATTACAAGTGATATGAAGTGTTACCTCCTTCAGTTATGGTGGCTAAGTCTCAGAAGATGACTCCATTGTTTTGCCAGTCACAGCCCTGATTATCTCATAGGGTAAATAGTGGAAGGTCAGTTATCCTGGATCACTCCAGCTTGATGAGCCATGACTAAAAAACAGTGAACTCTAGATGTTGTCATAGATGGCTACAACTTGTAGCTATTAAGTACTACATAAAAGAAATAATAATAAAACATCTAACACTGGGGAAACCTTATTGTGGATATTCACAATGTCAGATGTTTGATTATAATCAGTGATTATTTTTTGTCCCCAGCTGCTCCATCATTAGTATACTTGTTTCAGGGAGAGGTGAGGCAATTCTGCAACTGTGTATACTTCTTTACTCATCTAAACTGGAGCTTGAACAAACATAATGAAAGTTATCCATGATCTTGGAACCAGCAGCACTCTCCTCTACCCTTATAGCAGTCTGAATCATGCTGAGCAGCTCAGTGATTTTTTTCTAGCTCTAACATCCGTCCCTCAGCATCATTATGTAAATACATCTGGCTGTGAGAGGGCTACTAGTTGAGCATGTGCTCTGCCTCAGGCCCATAGGTTGGCCACACATTTCTCTGCTTCTTATGCCTCCCCCCATCCAAGCATATCCTTCTGAGCACTGGCTCTTACACTCCCCCTCTCCTAGAACAGGCAAGCACCATTGTCTCTACCTCACCATCAAGCACCCAAGCTGCTACTCAACCTCAGATTGCCTGGGCTGTCATCAGGAGTTTATCCCGCTGTACACCAGTGAGGAATTATTATCAATTATTGCTAGTTGTTTGCTAGTACTACCATAAAATAGCTCTGTTAAGGGATCAAGCAGTCTCTGCTGAGCTCTTCAAACATGCTCAGACTTTGTTCCCCAGAAGAAAAGTAAAGCATTTTGCTACTCTTTCTATTGCCTGAAGAGACAAGGGGCATCCACCTTACCCTCGACTTCATTGACTGCAGTGAATACAATCAATTTCCTATCCATATGGTGATTCTCTGAAACTTTATTTGCCTGCTCTTGCAGGGTGTAAAGATGATGTCCCATTATGACATATAGCTGCTTGCATACTAATGTCTGGAGACTCCAAAACAAGTTTCAATGGTTGACGTCAAGACAGTGTCAGTCTAAATGCAAGCTGTTGGCAAGTGCTGTCTTTATCTTGCTGTAACACTGTTTATTAAAGTGTTAACCACTCTAAAGCCACAAACACAGCATCCATGGAACCAGACAACATCCCAGGCTGCATTTTACATGAACTTCGAAATGAACTGGCTCCTCACTTAAGCACCATGTTCAATAATAACCTCGCATCAGGCTTTGTGCCCACTGAATGGTGCACAGCAACAGTTATCCCACTCCACAAAGGGAGAGCCACCACTGATCCCAGGAACTATAGACCTATTAGCCTGACAAGCCTGCTCTGCAAGGCCATGGAACATATCATCATGGAACTCATAAACAAAGACATTGGTAACCTCCAAACTCTGGATCCCACCCAGTTCGAGTTTGTGAAAGGCAGATCATGCCTCCTGAATCTGATCAACTTCTTTGAGGCAGTCACCAAAGCCGTAGATGAGGGTAAGGTGGTTCACACAGCCTATCTTGACCTCGCCAA
>NW_025060491.1:0-5464 GCF_019279795.1 Protopterus annectens
AGAACCCTCCATTGTGCATAGCTGACCGCACATATCACACTGACAGGTACTGTGGTTTCATGCGGTGTATAATATGGTTGTATCTACTGCACAGGGTGGCATGTGTGTGTCTGGTGGTGCAACCTGTATACGTGACTGGAACAAAACCCAGGTGTGCATGTTATACCTGGCCACATGGCGAATAACTCTACACTGTAACATGCCTGTTACTAACAACAGTCTCACCTGCAGCGGACCCATGTCTGTCGACATGCCAGAGGTACCTGTATAGGGCGACACAACAGTATAAACATTATCCATGACTGTATGACAGCCACAGTTTGCACTGTGCATGTCACATCATGTACCTGTGTGATAGCATGTGGTATGCACCGTCTGCAAACACAACTAGCATACTGTAGTATGCGGCTTGTGTGCCATATACCTGGCATGTGTTGTTACTTTACATGATGTACAGTGACACCTACACCTACAGTGGATATCATACTCATATGCAAGACTGACTTACCAGGCAGCTACAGGCTCATTGGTTGGGAGACACCCACCTCCACGATGGCGGCTAGTGTTTCTGCATGCTGTTGCCTGGGTGTCCCCAGACTGGCCAGGAGCTCCTCCGTGTGTGTGAGTGGGGGCTGGGTTGGTGGCCCACCACCTGTTCCACCTTGTTCTCTGGCGATTGGGCGCAGCTGTTTCGTGCCGTATGAGGTCCGTGCAGTGTCGGCGTATCTGCTGGTAGGTGCGGTTGTTGCCACCCAGTCATTCACCCTCCTGCATATCCTGCCACAGGTCATCCCGCTGCTGCTTGCTGTGGAACATGGCTGAATAGCAGTCATAGTTGTCATGGAGCAACGGTATGATTACTTCATCCTCCTGGTGGCTGAAGGCTGGCAGTCGTGAAGAGCATTATCTGTAAGACATAATGATGGTGACAGGTCACATTCACACTGATGTACTGGCATACCGCTGAACATACATTGCTATGACATGTCGACATCTGCACAGTAATCTCTGAGATGCATCATGACACTGACACAGCTGACGTGTTGCTGTCACACCTGTCACACCGTTATGCAGTGGGTATCATATCATATCTCTGTGTCAACTCATCACACTGTACATACCCCATGTAGATGGTAACCTGCTGTGGACATGTGTACCTGCCTGCACCTGTGTTCATACCAATCAGCACGTGGCCCAATGTGTGCACAGTCCTACTGTTCACCTGGATGCTGTGTATATGTCACTAGCATCACAGGCAGCCGTTATGGACGTCAGCGGTGGCACTGCACACATACACATAGACACCTGTACATGCATGTGTTGTGCCATATACATCTACTCAGCACTGTAGGGTGTTGGACAACCTGCCACGGCTCGCCTGTATTGCACATGTGATACATGGGACAATGTCTAATCATATGACATTAGCAGGGATGGTCATACATAGCATGCGGCTGCTGTACATGCTGACACACAGCACTTGTGACACCACAAGGTGCATCAGTGCCACATTACTGATCTGGTCAGTTGATAGTGCAAGTGCCATGTGGCCATCGCAGCATGTATGACTGTGATGGCATGTGCAGCGTTGCTGGACAGGGCTGCATGGTATGGCAGGGTATATCACATACATGGCACAGGGATGTGTCCGCCTGTGGGATACCAGTATTGGGAGGGTGGCTGTCCATTCCATATGTCATTTCTATGGGTATATGGACATGTCCATGTCTATCATCATGGTGTGGACAATGGCCTTCTGCAAGGTAGGCAGCATGCTGCTTGGTGGGGTGTGTATGGTGCATGCTGGTATCGCACATCCATGCATACACATTACCCTGACAGGTGCTATGTGCTGTGATATTGTTCAACACAGTGCTGTATGTGCCCGCGGTGATACCCCTGCACATGGATGGTACCCGGCCTGACATGGGTACCACATATGTCTACATCCAGTGCCTGCTGTCACCACCATGTCGCGGTGCACCAGCACCATCCCCCCCACGGGTGACCATGGTGTTGAGCACAGCCTAGGTATTCATTTATGGGGACGGGGATGTTCACATAGCGGGGCACTGCTGGTATCATCCATCAGACCATACCGTATGGCCACCTCACACACACAGCCCATTTAATATGTTGTTCGTAACACTGACACAGCTATACTGCTAGGCCAGGGCCATTCCCAGCCGTACATACACAGATGCATAACACGTCTGTCTGTGGCATGGGCTACAATGACGGTGGGGTTCAACACATACCATGTTCGACTGTGGCTGGCGCTGATGTTCTGTGCACATGTCAACACAGTAACCCTGTTCTACTGTAGCCAGCAGTGATGTGCTGTGCACATGTCAATGCTGCACATTGTGTTGGTGTCTGTCTGTCAACAGGCCAGTGGTGGAACACGCAAGGGTATTTGTAATGAAATATGCATGCTTCCCTGTACAGCTGTACTGCTAACATCTCAGGTGCTAATGTGTCATCGACATGCACACCTTACCTGGAAAGGTGATAGTGGATTGCCACCCGTACCCATCACCTCTTGTGGGTTTATCCAACACCCTATTTGTATTGTATGTTCAGGCTATGCCTGTGCAGGACATGTGGGCATGTAATGCGCTGCGTACTTTGCACCCATTGCACAACATGTCACACAGGTACACTGGCAGCCATACACTTCACAGCTTGATGAAGGTACAGGTGTTGTACACACACATATCCTGTGGGACATGGTCATATGTACAGGCATGTCCGAGTACGATACCTGCTACCCTATATGATGGATATGCGTACATGTGGCAATACAGCAATTGTCACATGTACTAGTGCAATGCCCCCTACCAACATGGAGTGGTACTGCCTGTGGGGATGTGCGTCTGCATCCATGCTGTGCCCATAGCTGTCAGTTGTACATCATTCGTGCATACCTCATTTGGTGTTCTAACGGGTGCATGTTCATCACGGCTCCACATTGGTTGGGTCTGTCACACAGTCATTGTTGTACGGTTTACATGCCAGCCATGGCTTACTATATGTGAATCAATGTAATTCATTGGGATATCATAATTATACATTAGAGCAGCGTATTCCAGCCATCATATAGCCTTCCTAGATGACACTGTTAGCCAGCCAGTAGTAGGTGTTCTGCCATCTGCGCATTAGTCACACAGTACGAGGGCTACTGTTACCCATTCTGGGGACAGGGTGCTGACAGCTGTGGATGGGTGTGATGCTGTCGACAACCATGACTGCACCTGACGGTCACGTCTGGAGGGGTAACATTCACAACACATGCCTACCTTCACGTAGTACTACATCATCTACAAAAATGGACATTCATGCCAGAACAATGTATGCAGTATGTCTGTATGACCACTGTAAGCACCACTGGTGGCCCCCAGCATGGCAGCCGACAGCACCAGTGTATATCCCGCAGACCCATGGGTTACACCATTCACAACGCACCAGTCACGGATGACCCTGTTGTGGATCACATTGCAGTTCCACACATCATGTTACACAAGGCATCATGCACTGAGATGTTTCGGATGGGTGAACAGCTCTGCAACTCAACATACGCACACATGACACATCACCTGGTACAATATATCTTGCATACAACATGTTATTGTGACTGCCCTGTGATGGCAATACACAGACTACGTGTAGGACATGCGATGGCTCACCGGTGTTATAGCCCTCTGGGTGTGTGTCTAGCCAAGTGTACAGTAGGCAGTGGTCTGAACACAGGGCCGTACATTGACCTACTGTGTCACTGCAACTGTTGCCTATGCTCCTACTGTTGTACAGGCATGTGGTATCTGACGCTATGACAGTCCTGGTCAACCCACAATGCTGTGGCACACATGACCTGCAGCCATCGGCCTGGGGTGTGGAGCACATGTACATCTTCACATGCTTTACTGCCTCTGTGGCAGTTTCACATAACTGTCTCCGGCAGGGCTGTAACAGGCAGGCAAGGCATGGGGTCATGTGGGACAATGCTTGCATCTTCCACTATGCTGCACACAAGCGAGGCACACACACCACTACATATCTTGGCGGTGACTGGGACCTGCCTCCATGCTCTGCGCAATGCGATGCGGATTGTACGGATCATTACCTCCCAGTCACATACCTGGACTGGAACACCCACAGGTGAGGGGTTCACACATCGCACAGTGTTTTGCACACATACTGGATAGTTGCCTAACACAATGCATCATAGGTGCTCCATGTGCAGATACCCGTGTTTGTGACCGCTATACACATTGTAACAGCGACAGAGTCGGCATTGTACACCACAGGTTACATACCGTCTGTGTTGTTATACTGTACATTGGGCCTCAGACAGCTAATACTGCCATGTGCTGACAGCAACCCACACTTCCCTGGAATAGACACCCATGTACCTACACATGCTGAGTCATGCACTCCGTTCAGCTGGATGACACATTACACACATACCATACCTACACTACCCTTAGCACACAATTCCTCCATGTGTGGTGTGCGCACCTGGGTTTATCCCTCTTTGGTGGATTAAACACATATGCTACGGCCCTGCTAGCCACCCTGGAAACACACCCATCGCAGCATACACGGAACATGTGTACTACAACCAGTACTACTGACGTCTGCTGACAGCAGTTGTTAATGGCATGAGCAGATGGACAGTGCACATACATATGCTGACACATACCACAGTGCTTCCGTAGCATGTACAGAATTGCAGACACCATGTTATTCCACACAGAGACATGGCGGTACTGACCTGTTCACAGGCGCCACTGTGGTTGTCATGTTCCATGCACATGATGTACATCCACAAGTGCAGGCTGTTGCACAGTGGTGTACATTCACATGTGTGGGGTGCATCACTTGTCAGCCATGGTGGGTCCTCGAAGTCCATGATCACATACTCCACGGCTAGCTACCTAAACATGACTGCCGCACATTGCGGTGTGGGGCCTCAGGCATTGTGGTGGTATGTCTGTATTGTTTGGCTACATCCACATCTGATGTCACATACAATAGTCACCCAGGCATTGCAGACCGAGCTACTGTTGGCAACGTGCCAGGCGATGGCGTACTTACTGACAATACACCCTCTCACTCACTACAGGGTCGCAATCCGTACATGGACATAGTGTCCTGTGGACACACGGTACTGACATGCACACAATATGTCCTGGGATGCTGGCCCGATGTCACCTTCCGATGTCCCTGGCTGTAATGTCCCACCAACCTGTTCGGTATATGTCTCTGCACCAGGCCACTATGTTCACTGCTAGCCTGTTGTTGGACATTGTGTACCCTGACTGCAGCACAGCGGCATTTCTCGCACTACCCACGGGTGGCACTGCATTGCACGTGTGGGACTGTAGTCATACACCCATGACTGGACCATTCTGAATGGCAATGGGGCACACGACGTGATTCCCACACACATTGATGGCCTCCA
>NW_025060492.1:0-13049 GCF_019279795.1 Protopterus annectens
TCAAGAGGAGAAGGTTAACACCTGCACTACACCTCAAGCAACACATAGCCCTTCTAAACCCACACCACCAACAGCCACACATAGCAACACTAAACCCACATATGTGGAGACCCTTAACATTAACCTGTCCAGCAACAAGGACCTCCGAAGCTGAAATACAAACACCAATCACAACTAAAGTGTCACACAGGTCACAACACCAGTGTGCCACCCAACAATAGCCCCTAAGGCAAGACAACGTACCCAACACTTTAGTCATAGGTGACTCTATAGTTAGGCACACTGATGTCCCACTCACCAGGCTGAACAAGGAGAAAATTACAGTCAGCTGCCTGTCAGGTGCCAGGATCCACCACATAATGCATGCACTCAAGTCACTCAACAACAAATACAAATATGACTCTGTCACTGTCCATGTTGGAGTGAATAACTTGAGATGTACCTCCCTGGACTACATGAAAAGAGACATGGCAGAGCTCTCAGATCATGCGGCCCAGGCAGGTAAGACCCTAGCCCTGAGTAGCATCCTGCCTTCGCCCAAAATGATACCACAGTATAAGGACAAAATGATTGACTTCAACAATTGGCTAAGCTTCTGGTGTCATTCAAAGAGGATCCAGAATCTGTCTGCCTGGGGCAACATGATTGACAGACCATGATGCTTTGCCAGAGATGGTCTGCACCTGTCGCCCCTGGGATTCAGGTTACTGGCTAAGGCTCTTGCCACTCCTATAGTGCCTTTTTTAGGCAAAGTTCAAAGGACAAAACCACCACCATAACAGGTACAAGCATGCAAAATCTGAAGGTAATGTTACACAATGCTAGAAGTCTAAACCTCAAAATGCACTCTTTCAAGGCACTCCTAAAAATGGAGAACATTGATATCTGTGCAGTAACTGAGACCTGGTTCAAGGCTTCAGAGACCACCCCTGCAATACCAGTCTACAACTCTGACCACACTTTTCTGCCACCAAACCAGGATCAAAACACTAAAGCTGGAGAAGTGTCCATATTCACCAAGGATTTTCACAACACCAGGTTAGTTGCCCAACACAATGCATCTGAAATGCTCCAGGTGCAACTAACACTAGGTAAGACTGCAATCCAAACTGCAGCTTGCTACAGATCCCCCACTATAACCCAAGATTTTCACTAGACCTTTCTAAACATACTGGAAAATATTAAGATGCAACCGAACACCCTGATACTCAGTGATTTAAACTACCCTGCCATTAGCTGGGAAAACTACTCATGTACCAACACCTTTGCCTAACAGTTCTTGGAATTCATAAATTCCAATGCCCTGGATCAGCTAATCCCTAGTCCCACCAGGGGCTCCAATATCCTAGACCTGGTCATTACCAACATGAGAAATCAATACTCCAAACCTATGGTCACCCCCTTGTTGGTCAGGTATAACCATAAGCTAATCACCCTTGACATCTACATGCCACCCCCACCCCCCAGTAAGGAAACTTCCATAAAAAATTCTCCAAAGCCAACTTCCTGTTACTCAAGTCAGAAGGGACAAACCTCATGACACCCATGCAGATGGGAACTGAAAGTTTGACTGCTGAATCCTACGCTAAGGCACTATATGAGTGCATCTACTCGTTCATGAATCATGCCATCCCCAATAGAACCAAGATGCTCTCCTCCAAAAAAAGAAGCCAATCTGGTGGTCCCTTGCCATAAACAAACTTTACAACAAAAGGCAGAAACTGTTGCAGAAAAGATGAAAATCCCAGGGTAATCCCCCCCCCCTTACCAGCCTCAGTAAGAAGCTGAAATCCCTCATAAAATCCTCCAAAGCTAGTTATGAAAATAAAATTGCCAAAGATTCCAAAGACAACCACAAGGCATTCTATAGCTATGTCAAGAATCTAAATGGCAATGCTCAGATATGCTTTGAGCTACAACAGAATGGCATTAAATATACCAATCCCAAGGATATTGCCAATATCATGGCAGATTGATTCAGTGCAAACTTCACCCCCCTTTCGCTCCCTAAAGGGCCCATCTGAATACCAAAAGATTGCCAAATTCCGGTAATAATGACCACACAGGTAAAGAATGCACTATCCAAAGTGAATAATACATCCATGGGACCAGATGACATCACAGGCTATGTACTATATGAACTACAAAATGAACTGGCACCTCACCTAAGTGTCATGTTTAATTATAGCCTCACCTCAGGTTTTGTGGACACTGAGTGGCATACAGCTACAGTTATCCTTCCCCACAACGGAGGGATCCACCTTGGATACAGGGAAACACCGCCCCATCAATCAGATGAGCCTGATCTGCAAGGCCATGGAACCTATTCATAGGTTCATAGATTCATAGTTAGGTACTAGGCTATTAGCCCTAGGGCCTATATAAGCCTAGCCAAAAAGGTACCTTGGCTTTTGCCACCCAAAAATTATTGTCCTGTGCCTCTGTCAAGCAGAGCCACAGAAGTGATCCCTGGGTGAATTTCTTATTTCCCATCCAATCATCAAGATTTTTCTTGAAGAGTGCTAACGAGGAGCTCTGTTTGACATAGATAGATAGTCTGTTCCAGAGTATGGGAGGTCTCTTTGACAGGAATCTATCCCTCCAGCATGTTCTGTTTATTGTGGTGAAAAGGTTTAGGTCCCTAGAGCATGTAGCTCAGAGGGATTGGGATTTCTTTAAGTGGAGCATGTCCAACAGCTCTGGGTTTGACATAGCTTTGTATGTTAGGCAGAGATCACCTCTGAGTAGGTGACATGCGGCAGAGTAAAGCTGGAGTTTTTTGAGACGGTCTGCGTTGGGCATCTGTTTGAGGCCAGTAATCCTCTTTGTGAGATATTTCTATGGCCTTTCCAGTTGTTGTACATGTCTTGCGAGTTACATACCAAAAGGGGTGTTGTACTCTATAATGGGTCTAATAAGTGATGAGTAGAGGGGAACAATGACCTCTTTTTCTGGATGAGAAACCTTTTGTGATGAGGTGAGCCACATAGAAGGATTTCCTGACCACTGTGACAATGTGATTATCAAAGGAGAGACTACTGTCCACCTGCATCCCAAGGTCTCATCAGACTTTTGGCGTTAAGTAGACTACCACTTATGTGGTAGCTCATGGGTACAGAGTTTTTACCAAAGGGGGTGACAATACACTTTTTGGCATTGAGCTTCATGCCATGGCTTTGACAACAGGCATCTGTCTAAGTGAGGCCCTTTTGTAGTATGTCCACATTGTTAGGAGTTTCGATTATGACTCCTAGTTTGCAGTTATCTGAAAACTTTGTTAGCCAAAGACCTTCTGTGTTAGCCTGTACTTTAGAGAAGTAGATACCAAACAGGAGAGGACCCAGGACTGAACCCTGTGGTACTCCACTTGTCACTGGTCTGAAGTTGGATTTGGAGACTGCTACTTTCACAGTGTGGGTTCTGTCCATGAGCCAGTTGACAACCCATTGTTTGACATAGGAATTTATACCTAGTTTAGTGAGCTTATCTATAATTCCAGAGTGGGGGATGGTGTTGAAAACCATAGAGAGATCTAGATAAGCTGTGTGAACCACCTTACCCTCATCTATGGCTTTGGTGACTGCTTCAAAGAAGTCAATCAGGTTTAGGAGACATGGTCTGCCTTTTATAAGCCCGAACTGAGTAAGGTCCAGAGTTTGGAGATTACCAATGTCTTTGTTTATGAGTTCCATGATGATACATTCCATGGCCTTGCAGACCAAGCTCGTCAGGCTAATGGGGGGTAGTTCCTGGGGTCCGTTATGGCTCCCGCTTTGTGGAGTGGGATAACTGTCATGGTGCGCCATTCAGTGGGCACAAAGCCGGAGGTGAGGCTATGATTGAACATGGTACTTAGGTAGGGTGCCAGTTCATTCTGAAGTTCATGTAGAACACAGCCTGGGATATTGCCAGGTCCCATGGATGCTGTGTTCTTGGCTTTGTTGAGTGTGTTTGTTATCTGTGCAGCCATGATTACAGGAATTTTCCATTCTTCTGGTATAGAGATGGGCCCTCTAGGGGGTAAGAGGGGGGTTAAAGTTAGCACTGAACCTATCTGCCAAGATGTTGGCAATATCAGTTGGTTCTGCATATTTATTGCCATTGTGCTGTAACTCAGAGCAGATCTGTGTGTTGCCATTGAGATTCTTGACATAGCTATAGAATGCTTTGTGGTTGTCTTTAGAGTCAGTGGCAGTTTTGTTTTCGTGTCTAGCTTTGGAGGATTTTATGAGGGATCTCAGCTTCTTACTGAGGTTGACCAGGGAGTTTCTCCAGTCATGAGATTTTACTCTTTTTTGCAACAGTTTATTTCTTCTGTCGTATAGTTTGTTTATGGCAGAGGACCACCAGATTGGCTTCTTTTTTTTGGAGGATAGCATCTTGGTTCTATTAGGGATAGCATGATCCATGCACTCGTGTAAGTGCTTATAAAGTGCATTTGTGTAGGATTCAGCAGTCATGCCTCTATTGTCCGTCTGAATGGGTGTCATGAAGTTTGCCAACTCTGTCTTAAGAAGTGTGAAGTTGTCTTTGGAGAGTTTTTTTATTGTGGTTTCCCTAATTGGGGGTGGAGGCAGGGTGTGGATGTCTAGGGTGATTAGCTTGTGGCCGGATCTGACCAATGAGGAATTGACCTCTGGCGTGGAACACCGGTTGCCCATGTTGGTAATGACCAGGTCTAGGATATTGCTGACCCTGGTGGGGGTGTGAATAATTTGATCCAAGGTGTTGGAATTTATGAATTTGAGAAAACGTTGAGCAAAAGAGTTGGTACATGAGTAGTTTTCCCAGTTAATGGTGGGGTTGTTGAAATCACCCATTATTAGGGTGTTGGGTTGTACCCTAATACTTTCCAGTGTATCAAGAAATGAGGAGTGGGAATCCTGGGGCATGGTGGGGGGTCTGTAGCAAGCTACAATTTGGATTGCGGTCTTGCCCAGAGTTAGTTGCACTTGGATAATCTCGGATGCATTATGCTGTATAACTAGCCTGGAGGTGTGAATATCTTTAATGAATATGGACACGCCTCCACCTTTAGTGCTTCATTCTGGGTTAGGTGGCCAAAAGGTCTGGTATGAATTATAGCATGGCAACGCATGGGTGCTCTCTGAAGCTTTGAACCAGGTCTCTGTCACTGCACAGATGTCGATGTTCTCCATTTTAAGGAGTGTCTCGAGTGAGTGCATTTTGAGGTTTAGACTTCTAGCACTGAGTAGCATTACCCTCAGATTTTGCTTGCTTGTATCTGTTACGGTGGTGAATTTGTCATTTGAACCTTGCCTAAAAAAGGCACTATAGGGGTGACAAGAGCCTTAGCCAGTATCCAGAATCTCGAAGGCAGCAGGTGCAGGCCATCTCTGCCAAAGCATTGTGGTCTGTTGATCATGTCGTCCCAGGCAGACAAATACTGGATCCCCTTAGAATGACACGAGAAGCTTAGCCAATTGTTGAAGTGAATCATTTTGTCCTTGTACTGTGGCATCATTCTGGGTGATGGCAGGATGCTACTCAGGGCTAGGGTCATACCTTCCTGGGCTACAAGATCAGAGAGCTCCTCCATGTCTCTTTTCATGTAGTCCAGGGAGGTATGTCTCAGGTCATTCACACCAACATGGACAATGACAGTGTCATATTTGTACTTGTTGTGGAGTGACCTGAGTGCATGTATTATGTGGCAGATCCTGGCACCTGACAGGCAGCTGACAGTAACTTTCTCCTTGTTTAGCCTGGTGAATGAAACATCAGTGTGCCTGACTATAGAGACATCTATGACTAGAGTGTTGGGTATGTTATGCCTTATGGGCTGTGGTTGAGTGGCACACTGAGTTTGTGTGCTATGTGTCATTTGGGTTGTGTTGGGGGGGTGGAGCTTGCTTGCATTTCTGCTTTGGAGGTCCCTGATGCTTGGACAGGTTTTTATTGAGAGCCTCCATGAATGTAGGTGTGTGTGTTTTGTGTTTCTATGTGTGTGTTTTGGTGGTGTAGGTTTTGAGTGACTATGTAATGAGTGTGGTGTGGTGCATGTGTTTACCTTATCCTCTTGACTGTCATAGGTTCATAGGTTCAAGCTAATCACTGTCTAGTCCAGTCTTGGGAGAAGAGAGCTTTGCTTCCAATTTGGCTATATAAGTGCATCTCTCACAGGTTGTAGTGTTGGGTGGTAGGAGGAGAGGGTTGTCTGTGTACATGAGGCAACTGCTGCATTGCCCCAAGATGCCCAGATTCATCAAGTAGACAGGAGAAATCACTGGGAGCTGACCATTAGACATGCCTGGATAGGTGCTTATTTACTAAGTACTAAAAACTGCTTTCCTCTAGGCAAGTGAGGAAGGTTGAGTGCTGTAGTAATTTGCAGCTTATTTAGTGCTTACAATGAGTTCTGAACAAGTGTTGAGTTCAAAGAAACAGATTTAAGTGCTGAAATTAGAAAACTGGCTAGTTCTAAGAAACAAAATTAAGCTAGAAGGCTTCCCTCCAGCACAGAAAGGCTTGGGGGCTCAGAAGCCTACAAACAGTCTAGACCACTTATAGGAAAGGCAGGAAACAAGCTTCAATTTTTTTCTTTCCCAGATGCTCTCTTTTTACACAGTAGGAGTGCCTGAAATCAGAATATGATCTCACTGCACTCAGTTAAATCAGCAAATGAGATGGGCCCAGAAGGAGTATCCAAACACAAATTTACAAGATGGGTGGGCAGTTTCAAAGCCACCAAGATTAACACCAAAACAAAACCAAGGAGGGTGTGTGGGGAACTAACTGTAAAAACAGAGTCAAAGTTTCCAGTTCAGTTAATATTCAATGCAACACAAATAAATCAAATAAAATGCTGTATTATTTGAAAAAAAGTGCAGATAAAAGGTACTTAAATTCTCTTATACATCTAGTTGAATACAGCTAGACCTTAGCTGGCCAATGCTCAGGTTTTAAACAGAAAATATTCCAAAATGTTCCACTTAAATAGGCAGTAACAGGATATCAATGAATGAGACTAACCCTGACTGCAATTACTGTCTATGCAGGAATTCTAACAGGCAATAAAATCTAGCAAACACTAACTGATAAAACAGAGTCAAAACTTCCAGCTCAGTTAATATTGAATGCAATGCAAATACATCAATTAAAATGCTGTATTATTTGAAAAAAGTGCAGATAAAAGGTACTTAAATTCTCTTTTACGTCCAGTTGAATACAGCTAGATCTTAGTCAGCCAAAGCTCAGGTTTTAAGCAGAAAATATTCCAAAATGTACCACTTAAATGGGCAGTAACAGGATATCAATGAATGAGACTACCCCCGACTTCAATTACTGTCTATGCAGGAATTCTAACAGGCAATAAAATCTAGCAAACACAATCTGAAAAAAACAGAGTCAAAGCTTCCAGTTCAGTTAATATTCAATGCAACACAAATAAATCAATTAAAATGCTGCATTATTTGAAAAAAAAGTGCAAATAAAAGGTACTTAAATTCTCTTATACATCTAGTTGAATACAGCTAGACCTTAACCGGCCAATGCTCAGATTTTAAAATAAGCAGCAACAAGATATCAATGAATGAGACTACCCCTGACTGCAATTACTGTCTATGCAGGAATTCTAACAGGCAATAAAATCTAGCAAACACTAACTGATAAAACAGAGTCAAAACTTCCAGTTCAGTTAATATTCAATGCAACGCAAATACATCAACTAAAATGCTGTATTATTTGAAAAAAGTGCAGATAAGAGGTACTTAAATTCTCTTTTATGTCCAGTTGAATACAACTAGATCTTAGCCAGCCAAAGCTCAGGTTTTAAGCAGAAAATATTCCAAAATGTACCCCTTAAATAGGCAGTAACAGGATATCAATGAATGAGACTACCCCCGACTGCAATTACTGTCTATGCAGGAATTCTATCAGGCAATAAAATCTAGCAAACACTAACTGATAAAACAGAGTCAAAACTTCCAGCTCAGTTAATATTGAATGCAATGCAAATACATCAATTAAAATGCTGTATTATTTGAAAAAAGTGCAGATAAAAGGTACTTAAATTCTCTTTTACGTCCAGTTGAATACAGCTAGATCTTAGCCAGCCAAAGCTCAGGTTTTAAGCAGAAAATATTCCAAAATGTACCACTTAAATGCACAATGCCATGTACAAGGGTAAGGTGGTCCACACAGCCTATCTGGACCTCGCCAAGGCCTTCGACACCATCGCCCACTCTGGAATCATAGATAAACTTACTAAGCTGGGCATTAATCCCTACATCACTTGATGTGTTGCCAACTAGCTTACTGACAGAATCCACACTTTAAAAGTAGCCGACTCTGAATCCAACTCCAGACAAGTGAGAAGTGGAGTACCTCACAGTTCAGTTCTGGGACCGCTCTTGTTTGGCATCTACTTCTATGAAGAACAGGGCAACACTAAGGGACTCTGGCTAACAAAGATAACTGCAAACTGGGAGCCATTATTAAATCCCCAAATGATGTTGATATTCTACAAAAGGGCCTTACAGAAACGGATGCTTGGTGCCAGAGCCATGGGCTCAAGCTCAGTGCCAAGAAATGTATAGTTATCCCCTTTGGGAAAAAACATGTATCCATGAATTACCACATAGTTGTCAGTACACTAAACACTGAAAGTGTGATAAGAGACTTAGGGTCACAGGTGGACAGTGCTCTCACATTCGATAACCACATCGCCAGAATAGTCAGGAAATCCTTCTATGTGGCATACCTCATCACTAACGGCTTTTCATCCAGAAAAATGGAGGTCATTGTCCCACTGTACTCATCCCTCATTAGACCCATTATAGGATATGACACCCCATTTGGTATGCACCTCTCAAGGCATCTACAACAACTGGAAAGGCTTCAGAAATTCCTCACTGAATGAATCACAGGCCTAAAGCAGATGCCCTATGCTGACCATCTAAAAAAACTCCACCTATATTCTGTTGCATGTCGTCTACTCAGAGGTGATCTCTGCTTTACATACAAGGCCATGTCAAACCCAAAGCTGTTAGACATGCTACACTTAATGAAATCCCACTCCCTCAGAGACACACACTCCAGGGATCTAAACCTTGTCATCACAATGAACAAAACATGCTGGAGGGATAGGTTCCTGACCCAGAGACTCCCCAGACTCTGGAATAGACTGCCCATACATGTCAAGCAGTGTGCCTCTTTGGCCCTCTTCAAAAGGAACCTTGATGATTGGATGGGAGATAGGAAATTCACCCCGGGGATCATGTCAGTCACCCTGCTAGACAGGGGTCCAGGGAAGTAAATACCATGGGAAGAAATAGCCAGGGAATTGTTATGGCTAGGCCTGTATAGGCCCTAGGGCCAATAGCCGAGTACCAGCCTATGAATCTATGGTCTCAAAATTAATCTCAACACACACACACACACACACACACACACACACACACACACACACACACACACACACACACACACACACACACAGTTTCATAGTTGTCATGTCTGGAATTAGAACTCCTTCCTGACTAGTATGTTACACTATAGCATTACACAGTTATCACACATGCCACAGAGCTTAAAGGGTTAGCCTTTGTCCAAAGGGGTATTTCAAGGTGACTGACATCAGCATGAGTGCTAACATGGGCTATGGGAAGTGCAGTGTGTGTAAATGGGCCATAAAGCATTCCTCTGTAAACACACACACAACACACAACTTTACATTTAACAAGACTGGGTATACAAATGCTAGATGAATAATGTTTTGTACTATCATGTTACACAGTTATCACAAGAACCACGGACACTATAGGGCTGAGGGCTACCAAAAGCAAATGTCTACAGTGATTGACATCAGCACATCATGTGATATTGGCCACTTGAATGTGTGATGGTGGGACAGGCCTCAAGATGGCAATCTCTTTGTCACTGTCTGCCTCTCTCTTCCCCACATCTGTGTGTGTGTTTATCTTTGACCTATTATAGTGTGTTAGCCTTGGATATGTGCGAGTATTCCTATCCAATATGTGTGCAAGGCATGAATGCTGTGCAGTGTGGTGTGTGTGCACAGATGTTTGCAACTGACAGATACGTATAGTCCACTGTTGTTGTCAGACATGGGCTTCATTTCTCTAAGTACACAGTTGTTGTCAGACATGGGCTTCATTTCTCCAAGTGTTGGAGCATGCCCAGTATGACCTTTGTATTTTGTTGTCAGACATGGGCTTCATTTCTCTAAGTGTAGGAGCATGCCCAGTATAACCTTCTGTACTGAGTGTGTGAATCCATTCCAGGTAGGTTATACTCCAGTGCAGGATTGTGTGTTCTACACCTACAGCTAGCAACCTGTTTCTGCAAGATATCTGTAGATAGGTTGACAATATGGAGTCACAATGGGCGAAAGATAGTGGGATACTGTAACTATTGCTGTCTGTGCTGCATGTGTTACATGGTTGGTGTTAGCAGAGATATTCAGGCATGTACTGTTTTACACCGTAATGTATTATGTCATCAACTACCAACAGATATACTTATTTGCTCACAGTTATTTCCTGGGAAATACAAGTTGAATGAAGCTGTGTCGAGTTTTGTTGTCTGCAGCCTACATATTCTTGCATACTCATGCCATTCTGCAGGGGTAGCTGCAGGCACTTGCTGATGTATCTGTGTAAATAACCCAGCACCTTGGTACTGTGGTGACTGAGGATCCCCTGTTGTACATCTGTCAACATAATAGAATGGCCACATCCGGCTGTGGCCATATCTCTCGGCTGTACAGATTCACCCGGGTTACCCAGAGGCAGGTGTCATATATCTGGTCAGTTCTCCTTCACATTGTGGTGTATAAGCAGGTTTGTAGCCACCCCATTACTGGGTTTTCAGGCAGGGATAGTATGGGCACACATCAGTGTTTCAAACCTCACACACTCCATGGCATCCATGCTTCTGCACTCCCCCACCCTGTTATTCTATCATCTTCCTAAGATTATGCGAGTGATATCTGTAAAGTATCTCTATAGTTGTCCCTTCATCCCAGCATTATTTAGGGATTGGTCCACAGTTCATGGAGTAGGATAATGGTGGGCATGCTACTGGGATTTGTCGACATGGCCTTGCATTCATGTTCTTTGGACTGTTTTATGTTGTTAGTTGGGAACCCATGAGATAACATACATTGGCAGTACGGGTGAGGCACAGGCCTTTGACAGAGGACTGTAGGGCATTTGGTAGTGATGCAGGCCATCTGTAGCAGGCCACTGAATTCCCCTGGGGTCACAGGGTAAGTGTGAGAGGTGTTAATGGCAATAGTTCCTGTCCATATTAATCCATTGGTCTGGATGCTGGCAGGGTGCTGCTTACAGCTACAGACACACCTACATAGAACACTTCTTCAACATGCTGCATTCTGTGGGTATTCCCATACAGAAGTGGGGGTCATACTGTACTCATTCCCAACATCAGGGATATGACCTGTGATAAACCTGTGGATGATGGTGAGGTGAGCTGAGTGCATGTGTGATATGGAGGCTTCTTGCAGCTGACTCACAGATATACCTGGGACATCCCCCTTATGCTGCCTTGTAAGGGGACATAGGCATTCTCTCATTACTTCATAACTGTGCCTTTTGTCAGCAGTGGTGGCTGGTGACTTCAAATAAAAGGGGGGCTGCAGGAGACAGGTGAATAGGTGGGGTCAATGGGGAGGGGTGCGGCCAACTAGAAAGGGGAGGGGCTATGCTGAAAACCACAACAACTGTAACTTTAACTAAATATGCTGCCCTGGGTGCCAAACCATCATTATGAGAGTCAAATCAAGACAAAATGAAGTGTAAAAGAAAAAGTATTTCAATGCATTGGCTGCATGACAGCTTACTTAATAGCTAGATGGAAACAAAAAAGTTGTGAGGCATGAAACAATAAATTACTTTTTAAATACATTACTGGAATGTCAGTCAAAATCAAGTATAAGAAAAACAAGCAACACTCAACTCAAACCACTTCTCCTTGCACTGCAGTTCTAATCATAATTTATATTCAGCTTTATTAAAGTACCAAGTAACATCCTGAAAGTAGCAATCCCTGTGAGACCCCCACTTGTAAAAATGTTTCTTATCCAAAAAAGACTTGCTGCCTGACATCTATCTACTCGTTCCATGGGGAAAACATGATCAAAGTAAAAAATGAAAAGCAAACAAGAAACAAGCTCAAGATACATTGCTTAAAGGATTACTGTACAGGTAATGGACCACACATGATAGACTGGCATTCTGTTTGGTCTACAGGTAAAGCCTGCAAAGATGACTGCAAGTCTCCAACAAATGTAATGAGCTTCATAAAATAATGTAATCCTGACTTTATTACAAATACTATCATATGCATTTCAATACCCAAGGCTTATACATCATCTAGTTATGTAAGTATTATCTGCATGGCAACGACAGAAAGGCTTTCAATGTTGGCAATTCTTTAACAGTATGCTTATTAAAGCTTACTTGCATCTTACAATCTCATACAAGCTTACCTGATGGTCATTAAAGCATTGCTACTTAAACACAGAGCAACAGGCACTTTCTGAGTAATAATAAGCATTAATCAACAGTATAAAAATATGAAAGAAACCAGAACATTCTGCAAAATCAAGGACAGAATAAAAGTAGCACTTGTATCTACCTTGAATGGGGGGATACTCTGCACATTTGCACTGCATAACTGCTTCTTGCCTTGCTTGGACACATCCAGAGTCACTAAATGGGGGAGTGGGGTGCAACAAGTATGTCACAATTTGAAATGTCTCTGGCTGACTGTGATGGCCCTGACACATTTGTCATACCTCTCAACCCCAGAACAAGAAATATGGACAGAGCCATACATAGAAGTGGGGCAAAGGCCCAAAAATTAGGACAATTTTTAAATATTGCTCTTATAAACTTAGAGAATAGTATATATTGCATTAGTATGAATTTTCTGAAAGGTAAGAAATCTGAAACTCAAATGTATGTCATTATTTTCTAACTTCAGTCTTTAATGATTTGCCACTAATTTTCCAAAAAAAACACAATTTTATGAAAAATGGAACA
>NW_025060493.1:0-4894 GCF_019279795.1 Protopterus annectens
GTAAAAAGTATAGTGATCATGAAGTTATTGTATTCTGATTTATAAAAATAAGTAAAAATTGGGAATTTATCCAGAAACAGGGAAAAGCAAGACGACAGGAAAGCGTCCAGTGATACAATGTTCAATTGCAGTAGTTCACAAAAATATGAAGCATATACCATAATGGGGACTTTATTGCTATCAAACAAATTGTAAAAATGACAGAAAGAACATGGTGGGGGTGGTGGCTTGAAATTGACTGCACATAGATAAAAACCCAAATCTGGCTTGGCATTCATCAATGTGATAACAACTTCTACTTATGTGAATAACAGTGACAGCTGCTGAGAGTTTTACCTGAAAAGTGGTAATGAGTCAGTGTTGTACTGTAACTGCACTTATTGTTAAAGTGATAATTACCTGCATGTCATTGATGCACAGTTCTGCAAGCTCAGACATAGGTGATAATTACTGCACCTAACCTGACCTGCTGAGTATGCATTCATTATATTACCTGGTGCAGGTGTGACAGAATCATTACCATTTGTTAGGAGAAGACCAGGAGTATTTCAATAAAAATAGTATAGCACTTGCATATTACTGAGCAATTCCTCCTACCTAAATTTTACACAGTAGTGACAGAGCCAGGAATATTGCCCAAAATATATGGTAGCTCTATGCTGGTACTAGTCTGCAAGTCATAACACCTAAAATCAGCAATAAAATACATCTCATTAAGCCTCTATCCCACCCAAATATATTTTGACTACATGCTCAATACTGTAATGTTGTAGCATACTGTTGTGTCTGTAAAGACACAAATACAAAAAGTCAGCAATATTGCCTACATACTGAGTTGATAAATGCCAGAACTACTCTAAAACAGCAATAAATGTATATAATATTTATATCCCTGAGCCCTTCCTGTCACCTAAACTATACACATCTTGCTGATTATATTAGATTACTTTCCCCTGTAAGCAATGAATCAAACTTATGAACCAATAATGACAAACTATCCATTTAGAACATTTCAGCCATAAAAGGCCACTCTGACTTGTATAATTCACCAGTATCAGTCACCACCACAATCTCTGCAGAAATAAAAATATCTCATTGGAACATGGCTCATACCATTTGAGAAACACATTTCCTCCCCAGGATCAGCAGCTGCCTCCCACATTCATGTCGCAAGTAAGAACAAATCAGCTAAAATATTCCAGTACACAAATTATGAACTTTGGATGAATAGGCTGTAATCGGGTATTTATGATTCTATGCCACTGATACAGCTGCATGCAGTTACCTTTGACCTCTACTGTGCTGAATATCCAAGATACAGTCGTGGATATTATGGCTGCTATCATAAATCGATTGCATTATTTATCTACTTCTAAGGTAGTTATAAATATAACATATAAATGAAAATAGTGTCATTATTTTTCATATTGTTTCTAGACATTCAGATGTATATATTATATGTGTTAATTATTATTATATTAATAGCTACTGTATGCATCCTGCATAGATCAGCCCATCATTGTAAATACATTTCCACTAAAGCCAAACAACTGAATATGAAAAGGACTGATCCTCAAAAATGTGCAAATGTGTAAACTTTTAACAAGTTTCTGCAAGTTTTTGGACTCCATCTCTAGTTTTAAAATACAGTTTGGGGCATAACTAAATATACACTATAAAACTAAAATACAAATAAGAGCTTCAGAGCTAGTCCTCCCATTTCATCAGTAGCTGGCCTTGCCCTGCCTCCTCACATTTACAGGTTTGATACGGTGTTTCAGTCTTTTTTTTTAATATTTACTGCTATGCTTATATCTTACATAATATATAGCTGTAGATAGATGAAAAGATATTTAGATACAAGAGCTTCAAAGGGAAATTAATTTAAATTTAAATTTGCATTGTCATTACATCATCAAATCATCTCAAAAACCTTTAGTTGCTAAAACAAACATGCACAGTTGCATAGATTGTGTATAATGCCTATCATGCTGTGGCTTGTATCTACACCAACAGAAAGAAATGTTTTGTTTTACCCTTTTTTCCTGGTTTTGGTTTTTTCCTTTAAATTAGTGATAAAAAAGATTTTTTAAAAATTCCTTAAAGCCAACTTTTCCAAATTTATCTAGAACAATTTTGGCTTTATCACAAACCACAAACAAACCACCCAAACACAAACACCAAAACCCACACACACACACCTTGCAGAATACAATACTGTACATAGCCCAGCAAAGACTTGCGCTGAAACAGACACTTCCTAGTTTGTTCAAACAGCGCATACTTACTTCGTTCCTACAAACAAAATTGCAGAATACAATCATAGCCCAGCAAAGACTTGCAGAATACAATACATGGTCCAGCAATGGCAGAAAAGACTAGCTCAAATGGAGCAGCCCGGCAAAGACAAGAACTAAAACGGACACACACACACTTCCTAGTTTGTTGAAATGGAGTATACTTCGTTCCTAGTTTGGTCAAAGAGCATTGCAGCAGGATAATACACAGCAGCAGCCCAGCATGGAGCAGAAAGATAAAACATAAAAAACGGAATTCAAAGAGCATTGCAACAGACTAAAATGCCCAGCAAAGACTGCACTTGCAGAATAAAATATATAATACACACAACAGCCCCAGAACATGCATACTTCCTAGTTTGTTGAAACAGAGCAGCCCAAATAAATACACAGCAGCAGCCCAGCAAAGACTCATGCTCAAATGGACACACATTGCAGCAGAATGATAAAAGCAGCAGCCCAGCATGGAGAAAAAGATAAAACACCGGACTTCAAAACGGAGCACTGTATGAAACAAGATAAATTAAATAAATACACCAGGGCAACCCAAATAAATAAAAGCAGCAGGCAGCCCAGCAAAGACTTGCAAATGGACATTGCAGCAGGATATTAAATAAATACACAGCAGCAGCCCAAATAAATACAAACAGCAGGAAGAAACCCAGCAAAGACACACCCCAAATTTATATGGTTTGTTGAAATGATTGTTCAGTTATTCAAATGTAGCAAGCGCCCAGAATGGACAACTTGCAGCCCAAAACTATCACACAGTGAGGCATGCTCAAAATGACACCTTGCAGCAGAATAAATTAAAGAAATACACAGTTTTGTTCTAGCACACATAGGTTCATAGGAGGTATTTGGCTATCTGCCGAAGGCATTTATAAGCCTAGATGGAATGTGTTGGCCGCCCCTTAGATTAGTTCCCTGTGCCTCTGTCCAGCAGAGGCCCTTGAAGTGATTTCCGGGGTAAACTTTTTGTTTCCCATCCACTCGTCAAGGTTTCTCTTGCAGAGGGTTAGCGAGGAGCTCTGCCTAATGTAAATTGGAATCTTGTCTAGAGCATGGGAAAGTCTCTGGGAGGAATCTATCCCTCCAGCACATCCTATTTATTGTTGTGGTGGGGTTTAGATCCCTAGAGCATGTGGCTCGAGGGGAAATGGTTTTCTTTAGGTGGACATGTCCATCAATTCTGGGTTGGACATGGCCTTGTATGTCAGGCAGAGATCACCTCTGAGTAGGGGTATGCAACCGAGTACAGCTGGAGTTTCTTCATTCAAGCTGCATAGGGCATCTTTTGAGGCCAGTGATCCTCTTGGTGAGGTACTTTTGTGGTCTTTCCAACTGTTGCTGGTGTCTTGTAAGGTACATCCCAAATGGGGCATTGTACTCAGATGGGTCTGATGAGTGATGCTAGGGGGGCACAATTACCTCTTTTGATCTGGATGAAAACCCTTTTGTGATTAGGTGAACCACACAGAAGGATTTTCTAACTACTTTGGCAATGTGATTATCAAAGGAGAGGTTACCATCTACTTGGGTCCCCAGATCCCTTATTACTTCTTCCATATTTAGGGGGCTACCACTTATGTGGTAGTTTGTGGGTACTTTGTTTTTTTCCAAAGGGAATGACTATGCACTTTTTGGCATTTAGCTTGAGGCCATGGTTTTGACACCAGGTATCTGTCTCAGTGAGACCCTCTTGGAGGATGTCTGTGTCTGCCAGACAGTCAATTATAGCCCCTAGTTTGCAGTCATCTGCAAAGTTGGTCAGCCATAGTCCTTCTGTGCTTGTCTGTTCCCCTGAGAAGTTTATGCAGAACAGGAGGGGGCCTAGGACTGAGCCCTGGGGGACACCACTTGTTACCGGGTTAGAGTCAGAACTGGCTCCTGCAACTCTTACCATGTGGGTTCGTCCTGAGCCAGTTGGCAACCCATCTCGTGACGTGGGGTTTATGTTCAGGCTGGTGAGCTCTTCTATAATACCTGAATGGAGAATGGTGTAGAAGGCCTTTGCGAGGTCTAGGTAGGCTGTGTGTACCACCTTTCCCTGGTCTATAGCCTTAGTAACTGTCTCAAAGACAAGTAGCAGATATGAAACTATGGTAAAGATCTGCCTAGCTCACAAAAGGGGAATTAAAACCAGTGCCTAGCAATGTTAGTTTAGGAATACACGGAAATACTCCCGGGGGAAGAAACTGCAAAAAGCATTAAACTTAAACTTAATGCTGATGATGAGTTAAAATACCTAATGCATCCACTGATACAGAGAAAAGAAAAAAAGAAATGTTACTCTAGTTACTTGATAGGCATTTTTAACAGCAAGGGTCAAAAACAAAATGTGTTACAAACAAAACTTGGTCATAACACAAACAGCTAATGATGTGTTACGGGTGTCAACCCAAGGATTCCAAAGTTTTTGTCGTCTTTTATTTTGTTTTTTTTTTTTTCCGTACTCATAACTGGTGGTAATGCTCAACCTCTCACCCCAATAAATGGCGACACCTCTTCAATGACAATAGGCACAAATCAGGGAGGGCGCTTTTAACTATCACCACTACTGATTTACAAAGTTGATAAAACAGGCAAGTTAAAAA
>NW_025060494.1:0-11484 GCF_019279795.1 Protopterus annectens
AGGAATGAAGGTCAGCAGAACTAAGACAGAATATATGTGTGTGAATGAGAGGGAGGATAGAGGAATGATGAGGATGCAGGGAGTAGAGGTGGTGAAGGTGGATGAGTTTAAATACTTGGGATCAACAGTTAAGAGTAATGGTGAGTGTGGAAGAGAGGTGAAGAAGAAGAGAGTACAGGCAGGATGGAGTGGGTGGAGAAGAGTGTCAGGAGTGATTTGTGACAGACGAGTACCAGTAAGACCACTTGGTTCAAGGCTCCTGAGAGCACCCCGGCACTATCAGGTTTTACCTCATATCATGCGTTCCGGCCCCAAAATCCGGACCACACCACAAAAGGAGGGGGTATCCATATTCATCAAGGATACCCACACCTCCAGGTTGGTGGCAACGCACGAAGCATCGGAGACCATCCAGGTGCAATTAACCATAGGCAAGACTGCTATGCAATTTGTAGCTTGTTACAGGCCACCCTCTCAATCTCAGGAAACTCACACAGCTTTCCTGAAGACACTGGAGGGTATAAATGTATCTCCAAACACCATCATATTAGGTGACTTCAACTACAATTCAATATAGACTGGGATCATTACTCAAGCTCCAACATCCCTTTTCTGTAGCTCCAAAGGTTCCTAGAGTTCATAAATCTCGGTAATGCCATGGGAACAACTAGTCACTCATCCCTACAAGAGGAGCAAACATACTAGACCCTCATCATCACAAACATCTATGGGGACAAAATGTTCAAATTAATCGGAAGCAGATATCCATCATTGGATCAGATCATAAACTAATCTCACTGGAAGTCCATATCCCATTTCCTCACCCCAGAGATACAATAAGACCACAGTGAAGAACTTCAAAACCGACTTCACTTCTCTAAAGACTGGTGTGGTATCCTTCAAGGCCCCCGAGCCAGTGTGAAACCACTACCCGTTTAAGCCGCTGAATCAATTTTACAAATGCCTTCTCTACCAGCACCTCCAGGAATGCATGGATCAGGCAATCCCAAATAAAACAAAGACCTTTACTTCACCAAAGGTAAGTGCCCAATCTGGTGGACCCCAGCCATAAACAAGCTCTACAATAAAAGGAGAAAGCTACTACAAGTTAGAGCAAAATCCTTAAAAGGGAAGACACCTCTTGATCATTATAAGTAAAAACTATGTATCACCTAAAATCATGCTAGAAGCAAATTTTGAGAGAAAAGTCAGCCAAAGACACAAAAGACAATCATAAGGCCTTTTAGCTATGTTAGAAACCTGGGTGGAAACTCCCAGATATGCTCAGAATTAGTTCAAATGATGCAAAAATCACTGAACCAACAGACATTGCCAACATACTGGTTTGACAGGTTCAGTGCAAATCCCCCCAAAGGAGAGAGATATCTATCCCAGCCGGAATGTAGCCTCCCAAACATCCTTCATATGTACAGGTGAAAACTGCTCTCTCCAATGTAGAATGAAAAACACAGCATCTATGGACCAGATGGTGTCCCAGGCTGTCTAGCTCCAATTTAACTCAATGAGGAATTAAACCCGCATTTAAGGCAGCTGTTTAATCTTAGCCTCAACCCTCAGGTAATACTGCACTCCAAGGAGGGCGACGCATCGCAACTGGGTGGTCCCATTCCCTTATCAAGTAGCATGCGGTGCTTCCTTAACGGACCCTGAAATTACCAGCCCCATTAGCTTAACAAGCCTGGTCTGCAAAGCTATGGATAGGATTATAATGGAACTCATAAATAAAGACATAGGGACTTATTAGAAATTGATCAAAACCCAGTTTGGCTTTGTCACCAAGCGCGGGCAGATCATGCCTTTAAACTTGGCTGACTTTTGAAACAGTCTCAAAAGGCCATTGATGAGGCAAGGCAGTCCACACAGCCTACCTGGACCTTGCAAAGCTTTCAACACAATACCCCACTCTCGGTATCATTGAAAACTCACCAGCTTAAATGTACCGTAAACCCATATCATACACAAGATGGGTTGCAAACTGGCTAAGTGACAGAACCCACAGGGTCAGAGTTGCTGGTTGGCCATGTCAGACTGCAAGCCGGGTCACAAGTGGTGTCCCACAGGGTTTCCAGTCCTGGCCGCCCTCTTGTTTGGCATCTACTTTTCAGAAGTACAGGCAAACACAGGAGGATTATGGGAGCTGACAAAGTTTGCAGATGACTGCAAACTGTTATGGTAGTTGAAAACATATCAGACACAGATATCCTTCAGAAGGGTCTCATAGAAACGGATAACTGGGTGCCAGAGCCATGGCCTAAAGTTAAATGCCAAAAATGTATAGTCATACCCTCGGGAAAAACAAGGTTACCCCTAGCTACCATATAGGTGGGCAATCCACTCAAGCACAGAAGAGGCTATCAGGGATCTGGGACCTGACAGTAACCTTCCCTTTGACACTCACACGCTAGCTACAAAAGTAGTTAGGAAGACCTTTCTACATTGCCCACCTGATCGGGTTGGGAGGGTGGCCTAATGGTTAAGGTACTTTGCTCTTGGTAAGCACAAGGTGCAGGGTTTGAGTCTCACAAGGGATAAATGGCTAGGCTTAAAATGGCTCGCAAGGGCAGTTAGCTTAGTACTAATTTATGAACCTATAAACCTATGAACCTATGAAGAGATTCACATCCAGATCAAGGGAGGTCATTGTTCCCCTGTACTCATCACTCATCAGACCAATGATTGAGTACAATGCCCCATTCGGAATGTATCTTACCAGACACCTGCAGCAATTGGAAAGACCCCAAAAATTCCTCACCAAAAGGATAATGGGTCTCAAAAATATGTCTTATGCTGCCCCGACTGGAAGGAACTCCAGCTCTATTCAGCTCGCGATACCATCTGCTCAGAGGTGACTTGTGCCTGACACATACAAGGCCAAGTGTCCAACCCGAATTAATGGACATGTTCTCCCTCAAAAAATTCTAAATCCACCAGAACTACAAGATCAAGAGACCTAAACCTTAACACGGGTTATAAATAGGACGTGCTGGAGGGACAGATTCATCACCCAGAGACTCCCTATACTGTGGAACAAAAATCCGTACATGTGAGGCAGAGCACTCGGCTGGCTTTGTTCAAGAGAAACTTCTGACCAATGGATGGAAGAGATCGCAGGTTTACCTCTGGATCACCTCTCTGTGTCACTGCTGGACAGAGTGCACGGCAAAAATAATGGGCATAGCATCCTTCAACTTAAGGGGTGGGTGAAAGCCACAAAACTTTTGGGCTAGGGCTTTTATAAATGCCTTAGGGCAGATAGCCTAGTAGAACCCCCATGAACCTATGGACCTATAAGAGTGAAAGGGAAAATCTACAAGAGGGTAGCGAGACCAGCTATGTTATATGGGTTGGAGATAGTGGCACTGACAAAAAGGCAGGAGTTAGAGCTGGATGTGGCAGAGTTAAAGATGTTAAGATTTGCACTGGGTGTGACGAGGGGAGACAGGATTAGGAATAAGTATATTAGAGGGTCAGCCCAGGTTGGAAGGTTTGGAGACAGAGGCAAGATTACATTGGTTTGGTCATGTGCTGAGGAGGGATGCTGAGTATATTGGGAAAAATATGCTAAGGATGAAGCTACCAGGTAACAGGAAAAGAAGAAGGCCTAAGATAAGGTTTATGGATGTGGTGAGAGAGGACATGCATGTGGCTGATGTGACAGAACAAGATGCAGAGGACAGGAAGAAATGGAAACAGATGATCCGCTGTGGCGACCCCTAACAGGAACAGCCGAAAGAAGATGATGATTACAAGTTAAACAAGAGATGCATTGTCAGGGAATATTGATAAAATATTTACAGCTAAGGCAACCCATTAAAGAAAGACATAACAGTAACATGGTGCATAGGGCAGAAGAGGAAAGATGTTGTCTAGTGAAAAAATGTAATGGGCAAAAAGAAATCTGGGACTTTTTTTAATACAAAAAATATTTTTGTAATGAATTTATTGGAAGGTAGGTTAGCTGGTTACTAGAAATGTAAGCAAAACTACAGAGGATGTTTCACAGGAAAGGTGGAGGAAGACAAACCAGATGTATGTAAAGGAACATAACAATACCAAACACTGCACAGGGTGACACTGCAACTAAGTCGATAATGCACATTGTTAACTAAAGGTATTACAAAAATCACCCCATACCCTTATATCTCTAACTTATACTAATGCCAAAACTGCACATCATTTGGGGTATGAACAAACTTTTTTACCCCACAAGTCCATGCTTATTATTTAAGCAAACGTGGGAGGCAATTAAAAAAAAAAATCATCCCATATCCAGTGCAATATTCAGTGTCTATCACAATGGTAGTCAACATTAACATGATGGATGCTTTATAAAGAAGGGATACCGAAACTGTGCATAGGCTACACCAGGACAGATGAAGAGAGATTTCAGGAACGTAATATATGTATATAGGATCATAGGAAGTTAGTAGGCTAACTGCCCAAGGGACCTTACAAGCCTAGCCAAATTTTACCATTGTTACCATGATCAGCACCCCTTTTACCCCTGCCCAAGAGGGACACAGGTGGAACCCCCATGGTGAATTTACAGTTACCCATCCAATTGTCCAGAATGCATTTGAAGACAGCCAGTGAGTTGCTCCATTTGACATAAAGTGGGAGTCTATTCCAAAGGTGTGGTAACCTCTGGGAGACCAATCTGTCCCACGAACAGGTTCATTTAATGTCACATACCAGGTTTAGGTCTTTAGACTGAGTAACCCATGTGCCATTTGACTTGCGGATGTGCAGCATTTCCAATAAAGCAGGGTCAGAGATCACCTTACATGCAAGGCAGAGATTGCCTCTGAATAGTCTGTATGATACAGAATAAAGTGACAGTGATTTCAGCTGATCCACACAGGACAGATGCTGAAGACCTTGAATTTTCCTTGTGATAACCTGTGTGGTGTCTCCAATTGCTGCAAGTACTTTGAAAGGTGAATACCAAAAGGGGCTTTGTGCTCAATTATTGGCCTAATGTGTGAGGAGTACAGGGAGGTGACGACTTCTCTTTTTTGCGAGGCAATGGCCTTACTTATGAAGTGAGCCATTTAGAATGTCCTTCTCACCACTGTGGAGACATGGTGGTCAAAGGTAAGGTTGCTGTCAACCTGTGTGCCTGGATCTCTCACCACTGAGTGCATACTTAGGGTGTTGCCATTGATGTGGTAATTTGCAGGAATATTGCTCTTATGAAATGGGATGATAATACATTTTATTGCATTGAGTTTGAGGCCATGACTTTGGCACCAGTCTTTTGTTTGTGTAACACCTTCTTAAAGGATGTTGACATTATTTGGAGATTCTATGACCACACCCAGTTTGCAGTCATCAGCAAACTTTGTCAACCACACTAACAAATTACTGGCTCAAGGAAACCAAGGAACAACAGCTTTATTATAGGTTCATAGGTGTTTACTAGGCTAACGACCACAAGGGCCTTTTTAAACCTAGCCATGAATCCCAAATCTCTGATAAGTTCTGATACTCTTGATAAGTGTAACCATGGGCCTGGGAGATGCACAATTTACTGGTTACCTGTTTGCATTAGAGACATAGGTGCCAAACCAGAGATGAATTTCCAGTTTCCCATCCAATTGTCCAAGATGCATCCAGTTGTCCAAGATGCACTTGAATTGGTTAGGGAGGAACTCTGCTTCACATGGATGGGGAGCCTGTTCCATAGACGGGGTAGTCTCTGGGATGCATACCTATCTTTCCATCAGGTCCTATTTATATCACAGGCAAGCTTTAAGTCTTTAGAATGGGTAATTCTGGTGCTGTTTGTTTTGCAGATATGCAGGAGGTCCATCAGAGTGGGGTATGACAATGCCCTGTATGCCAGGCACAGATCTCCCCTAAAAAGCCTGTAGGAGACAGAATACAGGGATGGGGCCTTGAGGCAGTCTGCATAGGACATATTACTTGCACCCTGTATTTTTATTGAGGAACCTCTGTGGATGTGCTTGTTGCTGAATATGCCTGGATAGGAACATACCAAAGGGGGCATTGTACTCAATGATAGGTCTGATGAATGACGTATACAGTGGAACAATTACTTCCTTGGACCTAGATGCCATACCTTTGTTTATAAGTAGTGCAACATAGAATGATTTCCTCACTACTGTAGACACATGATGGTCAAAGGCTAGATTACTATGTATATGTGTCCCTAAGTCCCTGACTACTGTGTCAACTCTAAATAAAAATAAACCTGTCACAATGGTAATAATTCTAGAAGTGTTCAGACATAAAAGCATGTTATTTTAATAAAGTTATTTTCATAGAGTTGTTGTTTAGTGGTTTCTTTGAGCCTGCAAATTTTTATCTGAGTTTTTTTTTTTAACTGGGTTTTTATTTTCCTGCATGATTTAATTTTCTGTTTTGGACATAGTGGCCATATCCTGTAAGGGATGAAGCATGCATAAGAACAACTTTTAACTGCAGCAAATGAAGTAGCACAGTCGAAGATGACAAAGGCCTGCACCTTTTTTCTTTTATTTGCCTTACCCCCACTTCATTTTCCCCACCCTCCTCCCTTGATCATAGACCGTACCCAAGGACAGCTCCCCCTCTGGATCACACCTCCTCTTAGGGATCATTACTGATGAGCACCTTCCCACCCGGGCGGGGGGCAAACCTCCCCCTCCCTGACACTCCATCAGTCACCTGAGCTGCTAACTGAAGCCAGGTCAGCTGCGCCTTAGTCATGGCTTTGTCCCTGTAGCATGTCATGTAGCATGTCCAAAGGTCAGTTGTCAATCTCCTCTCCGGTCCAGCTGGTGAATCTGGGAATCTTGAGGCAATGTTATAACTGCCTCATGTACACAGACAACCCTCTCCTCCTCCCACATAACACAAATACTTGCGAGAGATGCAGCTATTTAGCCCAAACTGGGCTGAGCTCTCTCAACTCAGGACTGGCAAGACCAGACAGGAGGAGAAGGCAACTACACACACCACAAAACCAGCCTCACATAATGCTACCACTCCACTGAATCAAACACATAAACACACAAAGACATACTCGAGGCTCTGAGTAAAATTTACCTAAACAGCAGAGGCCTCCAAAGCAGACACCCAAACAACTGCTACCTCAAGACACCCACAAGCAACACATAAACCACAAAAGCAGTGTGCAAAGCAGTCACAGCCCTTAAGGCCAAATACAACACTCAAACATACTTGTCATAGGTGACTCCATAGTCAGACACACTGACGCCCCACTCACCAGGCTGAACATGAGAGGGTCACAGTAAGCTGCCTATCGGGCGCTAGAATCTGCCACATAACACAAGCACTGGGTCACTCCACGGCAAGTACAAATATGACACAGTCATTGTCCATGCTGGTGTGAGCGACCTGAGATACCTCCCTGGACTACATGAAAAGAGACATAGAGGAGCTCTCTGATTATGTAGCCCAGGCAGGTATGACCTAACCCTGAGCAGTATCCTTCCTTCACCAAGAATGATGCCACAATATAGAGACAAGATGATCAGCTTTAACAATTGGCTTAATGTCTGGTGTCATTCAAAGGGGATCCAGTGTCTGTCTGCCTGGGATGACATGCTTGACAAGCCACGCTGCTTCGCAAGAAGCGGACGGCTTGCACCTGTCACCCCTGGGATTCAGGATATTGGCTAAGGCTCTTGCCACCCATAGTGCCTTTTTAGGCAAGGCTCAAATTCTAAACCTACCACCCTAGAAAACAAAAATGGGAAGAAACTGAGGGTAATGCTGCTCAATGCCAGAAGTCTAAATCTCAAAATGCACGACTCCCAGGCCCTTCTCAGTATGGAGAACATCGATGTCTGTGCTGTAACTGAAACCTGGTTCAAGGCTCCTGAGAGCACCCGCACTATTAGGTTTTACCTCATATCATGCTCCGCCCCAAAACCCGGACCACACCACAAAAGGAGGGGTGTATCCATATTCATAAAGGATACCCACACCTCCAGGTTGGTGGCAACGCATAAGCTCGGAAACCATCCAGGTGCAACTAACCATAGCCAAAACTGCTCTACAAATTGTAGCATGCTACAGGCCACCCTCTCAAACTCAGGAACCCCACACAGCCTTCCTGAAGACACTGAGGGTATAAATGTATCTCCAAACACCATCATATTGGGTGACTTCAACTTCCGAATATAGACTGGGAACATTACTCAAGCCCTAACTTTCTAGCCCAATGGTTCCTGGAGTTCATAAATTCAAATGCCATGGAACAGCTAGTCACTGTTCCAGGAGAGGAGAAAATATACTAGATCTCATTGTCACAAAACATGGGGACAAAATGCTCCACACGAAGTATATCCCTCATTGGTGAGATCTGATCATAAACTAATCTCACTGGAAATCCACATCCCAGCCACCCCAAACAAAAGACCATAGTGAAGAACTTTCTAAAGCAAACTTCACACTACTCAAGACTGGTGTGGTATCCTTCAAGGCCCCTGAGCCAGAGGAAACTACAACCCAAGCTGGAAGCCCTTACAAATGCCTTCCATGAACACCTCCAGGACTGCATGGATCAGGCAATCCCAAATAAAACCAAGACTCTTTCCACAAAGGGCAAACGTCCAGTCTGGTGGACCCCAGCCATTAACAAACTTTACAATAAGAGGAGAAAGCTATTACATGATAGAACAAAAATCCATAAAAGGGAAGTCACCCCTGATCATTATTAGTAAAAAATACGAGCACTCATAAAATCAACTAAGGCCAATTTTGAGAGAAAAATTGCCATGGATTCAAAGGACAATCATAAGGCCTTTTTCAGCTATGTTAGGAACCTGGGTGGAAACTCCCAGATATGCTCAGAATTAGTCCAAAATGATACAAAAATCACTGAACCCACAGACATTGCCAACATACTGGCAGACAGGTTCAGTGCAAACTTCACCCTCCTCTCCCCCCTAAAGGAGAGATAACTATCCCAGCAGAGTGTAGCCTCCCGACATCTCAAATGCAGGTGAAAGCTGCTCTCTAAAGCCAAAACACAGCATCAATGGGACCGGATGGTGTCCCGGCCGTGTGCTACGAGCTAAATGAGGAATTAAACCCCGCACATAAGGCAGCTGTTTAATCTCAGCCTTACCACAGGATACGTGCCAAGGAGTGGCGTCACGGCAACTGTGGTCCCACTCCACAAAGGCGCCTCACGGACCCTGGTAATTACCGCCCATAAGCTTAACAAGTCTAGTCTGCAAAGCTATGAGAGGATCATAATGGAGCTCATAAACAAAGATATAGGGACTTGCAGACATTGGACCCGACCCAGTTTGGTTTTGTCAAGGGAAGATCATGCCTTTTTGAACTTGGTCGATTTCTTCAAATAGTCACCAAGGCCATTGATGAGGAAAGGCAGTCCATACAGCCTACCCTTGACCTTGCAAAGTTGCTGGCTACAATACCCCACTGTTGTAGAAAACTTACCAGCTTAAATGTAAACCCATATGTCACAAGATGGGTTGCAAACTGGCTTAAGGACAGAACCACAGGGTTAGAGTTGCTGGCGCCTGTGTCAGACTCCAAGCCGGGTCACAAGTGGTGTCCCACAGGGCTCGGTCCTTGGTCCCTATTGTTTGGCATCTACTTCTCAGAAGTACAGGCCAACATGGGAGGACTTTACTGACAAAGTTTGCAGGTGACTGCAAACTGGGTGCCATAGTGGAAAGTGCATCGGACACTGATATCCTTCAGAAGTGGACTCACGAAACAGATAGCTGGTGCCAGAGCCATGGCCTGAAGTTAAACGCCAAAAATGTATAGTCATACCCTTGGAAAAATAAGGTAACCCCAAGCTACCATATAAGTGGCAATCCACTAAGCACAGAAGAGGTTATCAGGACCTGGGGACCCAGGGTTGACAGTGGCCTTCTTTTGACACTCACATTGCTAAAGTGGTTAGAAAAGACCTTCACATTGCCCACCTGATCATGAAGGGATTCACATCCAGATCTAGTGAGGTCATTGTTCCCCTGTACTCTTCACTTATCAGACCAATGATGAAAGTACAATGCCCCATTCGGATGTATCTCACCCGACATCTGCAGCAATTGGAGAGACCCAAAAGTTCCTCACCAAAAGGATAAAGGACTCCAAAATCTGTCATATGCTGCCAGATTGAAGAAACTCCAACTCTATTCAGTCGATACCGCCTGCTCAGAGGTGACATGTGCCTGACATACAAGGCCATGTCCAACCCGGAATTAATGGACATGCTCCACCTCAAAAATCCAAATCCACCAAAACCACTAGAGCAAGCGACTTAAACCTTAGCACGGCTATAAATAGGACGTGCTGAGGGATAGATTTATCACCTCAGAGACTCCTATGCTGTGGAAAAAAATCCCGGTCCATGTGAGGCAGAGCACCTAAGCTGACTCTGTTCAAGAGAAATCTAGACCTGTGGATGGGAGATCGTAGGTTTACCCCGGGAATCATATCTGTGTCACTGCTGGACAGAGGCACAACAAACTAATGGGCACAGTATTTTTTCATATAAGGGGTGGCGTAAGCCACAAAAATTTGGGCTAGGCTTATAAATGCCTTAGGGCAGATAGCCTAGTATAAACCTATGAACCTATGAACCTCTACACCACCAGAGTGGCATCCCTAAAGTCCTGTACTTTATCCATTATGTAGGGCATTACACAAGTTATATAGCCCTGATGGTCCATATCTACTGACATCCCTAAAGCCCTGTACCTTATTCATTATGTAGGGCATTAGGCAAGCTAGATAGCGCTGATGGTCCATATCTACTGACATCCCCAAACCCCTGTACCTTATCCATTATGTAGGGCATTAGGCAAGCTAGATAGCCCTGATGGTCCATATCTACTGACATCCCCAAAGCCCTGTACCTTATCCATTATGTAGGGCATTAGGCAAGCTAGATAGCCCTGATGGTCCATATCTACAGACATCCCCAAAGCCCTGTACCTTATCCATTGTGTAGGGCATTAGGCAAGCTAGATAGCCCTGATGGTCCATATCTACTGACATCCCCAATGCCCTGCACCTTATCCATTATGTAGGGCATTAGGCAAGCTAGATAGCCCTGATGGTCCATATCTACTGACTTCCCCAAAGCCCTGTACCTTATCCATTGTGTAGGGAATTAGGCAAGCTAAATAACCCTGATGGTCCATATCTACTGACATCCCCAAAGCCCTGTACCTTATCCATTATGTAGGACATTACACAAGCTAGATAGCCCTGATGGTCCATATCTACTGACATCCCTAAAGCCCTGTACCTTATCCATTATGTAGGGCATTAGGCAAGCTAGATAGCCCTGATGGTCCATATCTACTGACATCCCTAAAGCCCTGTACCTTATCCATTATGTAGGGCATTACACAAGCTGGATAGAGCTGATGGTCCATATCTACTGATATAGTTTATGTTTCTGTGTGCTTTGCAGTCCTGTTATGACAGTTGCAGCTTTACTTA